>NC_050573.1:8697462-8823841 GCF_011100635.1 Trichosurus vulpecula
TCCTCTCCATAGGAGGTTTCCAATCACCAGGATAGGCTCCTTGCAGCTACTTCCTGCCTTGGGTGACTGTCTCTCTGTGTCCATGTCTGCCTGGAGTATCTCTGCTACCTGCTGGATAAAGCATCTCCTACTGGTCCAGGAGCCATATGGCTACTGTGGGGGGAGAGAGGAGAGAGAAAGCCCCTCCTTCCTCCTCTGCAAGGGTCTCCTAGCATGACTGCCACCAATCCTTGAGCGCCTCAAGCTCCCTAGCTTAGCTATTCAAAGCTCCCCGAGGTGCAGGTAATTTGTTTTCTCCACCAATCCCTTTGTTCTTTCTTTGTCGGTCCCTTCTTCACTAAGAGAGGTTTTCTCACTTGATAAAGGGATCAGGATGTAGAAGCATCTGTGCAGTCAGTTTAACACCTCATTAATGCCTTGCGATTATATTCTGGGCCTCCCGTGGCTGCATCAACTGAGGCAGGGAGACCCGCTCCTTACAGTGGAATCAGAGATCGATCAATCAGCCACCAATTAGTTATTAGGTGTCTGCTATGTGCCAGACACTGTGGCAGAGATACAGGGACAAAAGTGAAGTGGCCCCTGCCCTCCCAGAGCTTATAGTTTATGGGGAGATGCAGGATTTAAAGTAGGGAGGTTAGGAGGAGGAATGGATTAGCAGGAAAGAGAATAGGTTTCCATTTTGAACAGGTGGCTACATGACATCCAGATAGAAATATCCATGGAGTAGCTGGTTAGGTGGGACTGGAGGCAGGGCTGGAGACAGGCTTGGGACTCATCTGCTTAGAGGTGGCTCAAGGGAAGGGAGTGGCTGAAAGCACCAAGGAAAAGGAAGGAGGCCCCAAGTCCCAGCCTTGGGCTCCACCATGTTTCTATGGCTGGAGCCTGTGGAAGCCACCCTGTCCTTCGCTGCCCCCAAACCCTGGGACAGTGCCCCACAAACACCTGAGTGTTGTGTTGTTACCTTCTCCCCAGGCAGCGGCACCACTGCCTTTTCAGATTTAGGGTCTCATCCTCAACATGATTGTGTCAGCTTCCTATTGCTGGACAAATCTGGTGCCCACCTCAGCTTCCTCCCCTCCAGCAGGGGCTGTAGCATCCCTGGAGATGTGGGGCATGCCCTTGCAGGGATACCTGGGGAGAGGGGAGGAGAATGGAGGTGATGGGGTGAAGGGAGAGTCATGGACGTGTGAGCTGCTGCTGAAGCTGGGCTTCCCTTCTGTTCCATCCCGTAAATGTTTATCAAATGCCTACTGTGCGCAGCCTGGTGCTCCATGAGAAACGACAGGCCCCACCCTCATGGAGTTTACAATCTACTAGTGAGAAGCCTAAGTCCACAGGCAGGCTACAAGGAAGGGAGAAAAGAGACATCCAGTCAATGTAAATGAGGAGGCAGAAATTGTTTAAGAATTAGGGTCAATCCCTGCTGTTTCTCTATTACCTTCATTTTCCAATATATCCTCCCCCCTCCCCAGAACCAGCCTTTAGAACAAAGCATAAGAAAAGAGGAAGAGTCTGGCAGAACCCAAATGAGCCAAGACATCATGCAGGTCTGACAGCGCATGCAGTGTTCCACATCCCTAGGCCCCCACCACTGCAAGAAGGGAGGGTGGGTTGTGACAGAAGCCGGTCAGTCTCGGGGGAGGAGGGGAGGTGCTTCCATCCTATGGTGCTTTAAGGGTCACAAAATTTTCTTCACTATAAGCTTGTGAAGAAGGCTCGGGAATCTTTGGGTTGGCTCTGGTGAATTCATCATCCTAGGGAGGTTCTGGTGTGGAAGCACCTTCCCCCCCATCTCCTCTGACCCTTGTGGCCTTAGAGTCACCCCAGGCACTGAGAAGTTAAGCAGGATCATTCAGCCAGGATGTGTTAGAGGTGGGACTGGAACCTAGGTTAGCCTTTAGTCCATTATGCTATGTGGCTCCACTTTACAGAGGGGGAAGCTGAGGCAGAATAAGGTTAAGTGACAGACCCGGGGTCACACAGCTGGTATGTGTGTGAGGCAGGATTTGAACTCAGGTCTTCCTGACTCCAGGCCCAGCACTCTATTCACAACATGACCTAGCTGCCTCTAAACGAGTTGGAGAGCTGGACTGGAGGCCTGGGTGATGGGGTTGGGATGATGGGTCTCGTGGCTCTGCTCAGGGCTGCCCAGGCCCTGGACAAAGAATGCTAGGCCTCAAATCAGGAGCCCTGAATTCTAATTCCACCCTAATTCCGACTAGCTGTGTGACCCTGGGCAAGTCCCCTCCCTCACCTGCTTTGTTTGTGAGGAGGGCACTTTGTCAATCCTGAATTGGAAAGGCCAGAGGCCTGTGCCCTCCACCCAGGGGAGGCTTAGGCCCCTTCAGCTTTGGGAGGCCAGGAGGGATGGGGAGGACACTGCCCTTGGCAGCCAGCCCAGGGATGTTACAGTGAGACCCGACAAGCAGCGTCTGTCATGGCTGCTGAATATGACCTTTAATGCTGGTGCCAGGGACAAAAATACCCCCAGCTCCCAAGCATCCAGACTTGGGGCCTCTGGGGGTGGAATGAATACTTCATCCTGGTCCTCCCCATCTTCCTCCACCATCCACGACCTTGGCTGCCTTCAAGGGGAGGATGCCCTCTCCATGTTTCCTCTTGTCCGTTTTTACCTCTTGGGAATATAGTCATTTACAGGGGCTTCCATCAGGAGGGTGCAAGAGGCCTGCCCTGGCAAGTAGGAGGCCTGGATTCTAGCGTTGACTCAGACCCTCATTGCTATGGGACTTTGGGCAAGTCTCTTTCCATCCCTGGGCCTCTGAAAATAAGGCATCTGGAGCAGGCAACCTCTCAGATCTCTGCCAGCTCCGATGTTCTAGGATTCTCCTCTAAGTGAATATGGCTTTAGTCTATCAGGAGACTGAAGGGTCCAGAACTAGGGAGGTGATATTCCTGATTCCCCCTGCCCTGAAATAGCATGTTCAGTTATGGGCACCATTTTTATGTAGCTCCTCCTGCAGGGGTACTTCCCCTAACTCACACCCACAGATTGCAGAGTTGTGGTCCCCAAGGGGGCCACTGTCCCAGGCTTCAAGGTGATCTGTAGGTCCGTGCTCCTGGAGATAACTCACAAGCCCCCACCAGTATGCTTACCTATAATAATCAGCCAGTAGACACGATTAGCTCAAAGTAAAGACTTGTAAATGGGGGGGGGGTGTTAATACTTTCCCACAAACATACAAGGCTTCAGTAGGAAGGGCAGACACAAATTTAGAGTAAGAAACACATAAAGAACACGTGTAGCTAGGGCAAGTCATAACACCGATATTCTTCTTATGCTATCTCTACCCCTCTCTCCTCCAAGACATGGACTGGATCCAAAGGCCTCTGAGGTCTCTGCCAGCTCTGAGAGTCTGTGATTCTAGGGACAGTGGGTTGAGGGACATGCTTTGGCAGGTTCAGTAGAGATCCAATGGTTCTGTTTGAGTTGGGGAGTGATTGGTCAGAGCTAGGTGTGGGGAAGATGAACTTGACATCTCCAAAGGAGACTCTCTCCCATTTCATTCTGGTAGAATTAAGCCCCCTGAGAGCAGGAACTGTCTCATTTTGTCTAGCTCAATGCCTGACACAAGTAGGGGCTTCATAAGAGCCTGTGGGATTGACCGGCTGATTTCTCCCTCTTTAAGGTTTGCAAATCTCTTTCCTCAGAACGAGCCTGTGAATCAACCCACCAGCATTGATTAAGTACCTACAACGTGCCAGGCGGTCTGTTAGGCAGATATAAGAGACCTAAATGAAACAGCTCTGACGTCAAGAAGCTTGCATTCTATCGGGAGTGAGATGGACATCCTGACTCTATGAAGTAGGTAGGGCAGGCCTCGGATGAGGAAATTAGGACACAGAGATGGGAAGGGACTCATTTCTGTTATTGTATCTCCAGGGCGAGCAGCTGAAGTGGGTTCCATTCCATCCCGCCAGTCTCCGCTGCCCCAAACACAGTAGGTGCTTAATAAATGCTTGTGGATTAATAGCCAACTTCCTCAAAGTCCCCCATTTCCTAAGGGGCAGAGCAGGGATTCAAGTCCAGGTCTCCTGGCTCTTTCTGTCCCTCCAGCTCCCCTCAGGGACCCTGATTGTCTTTTAATGGCGATCAATACCTGTGAAGATCAATGCGGGAGAATTCATGGCTCCCTTTGACTCACTGATGAAGGTTGCTAACAAGCTGGTGGGCTTGGCTCCTGCTAGGTGGGGGAGGGGATACGTGCCTGGATTGCTGAGATGGACCACCAACTTGGTGCCCAAATGGAGCAGCTGGAGGGGACATTGTCCCACCTCTGTATTGTCTTCATGACTGCTTTGGGGGCTCACGGGGCTATGTGTCTGCCCTATTAGTCTCACAGAGACTAAGCTAAGGGGACCCTCGGGGGCGTCTTGTTCACTGTCCCCTGCAAACTCGACTGCCCTTCATGGCAATCTGGACAAAAGGTCTTCTGGGATCTGCTTGGAGATTTCTAGTAATGGAGACTTTGCTCCCCCGAGGCTGGCCACTCCACTTTGGGGCAGAGTCAGGGAGGATCTGCTGATCCTTTGATTTCTGGGCAAAGCAGATACGTGTAAAGCACTTTTCAAATCTTGAAGCCCTGTGCGAATGCTACAATTTATTATTATTAATTACATATAATTAATTACATCAGTAAGGATATTGACAAGCTAGAGGACATCATGATAAGAATAATGACAGCAATTTATTTATGTTATTAATTAATTTATAACATTTATAAAGCACTTACTATGTGCCCAGCACTGTGCGAAGCGCTTTACAATCATTATCTCATTTGATCCTCACGATAACCCTGGGAGGTAGGTGCTATTATTATCCCCATTTTACAGATGAGGAAACTGAGGCAGGTCACACAGCTGGTGTCTAAAGCCAGATTTGAACTCAGGTCTTCCAGACTCCAAGCTACAAGCTCTATCCACTGAGCCACCTATGAAATGGCAGGCACTTAATAAATGTTTCATATATTTATTTGTTAATGCTTTATTTACTTAAAGGCAGGTAGGTGGCGAAGTGGATAGAGCACTGTTCTTGGAAAGAGGACTCATCTTTGTGAGTTCAATTTTAGCTTCAGATACTTAGCCGTGTGACCCTGGGCAAGTCACTTCACCCTGTTGCCTCAGTTTCCTCATCTGTAAAATGGACTGGAGAAGGAAATGCAAACCACTCCAGCATCTCTGCCAAGAAAACCCCTAATGGGGTTACAGAGGATCAGATATGACTGAACAACAGCAGCAATCTCCCTTCCTCTCAGGTCCATGTCACAGGAGGGTCTCCCGAAGACTCTGTGGGTCTCCCCTCCCCTGTTTCCTCCTCTGTAAACTGGAGATGAAAATGCTCGAACTCAGTACATCCCAGGGCTCATTGATTTTGAGCTGGAAGGGACTTTGAAGGCCCCCTTTAAATGCTTGAGGCCCCAGAGAAGTGAAATGACTTTCCCCAAGTCAAACAGAAGTTGTGGAACCAGTTTGTTAGTCACTCAACATGCATTTATTAAGCACCTCCTGTGTGCCAGGGACTATGTGCTAAGCTCTGGGGAAGTGTGGCTGGAAGAGTTTAGGGGGGTAAAGAGGGTGTAAAGAGACTGGAAAGGGAGGGAATCCCCAAGTTATGAAGGGCTTGGAATGTCAACAAAGGATCTTTCTGGAGGTGATGGGGCTACCGGACCTTATTGGAGTCTGTGGGACCTTTCCCTCTGCCTTTGACCTCCTGGGGGCACATGCCCAGCAGCGGGATCTCGGGGGCAAAGTCTAGGAACATTTCCGTCACTTTTCTCCCATCATTCCAAATAGTCTTCCATACTGATTGGATCCTTTTACAACTGTACTGAAAGTACCAGTGGGTCTGTCTCCCCGCAGCCCTTCCAACATGTCCCATCAATTATGATGTACATGAATGGCGCTCTGAAAGTGCTTAAAATAACGGATTCCTTTGCTGGGTTTGTACACCCCCCTACTCCTTTCAGTCTTGTTTACACAATTAATATTTAAACAGATGGGCCTTTTCTGCTTGTATAATGTAGAGGTGGCCAGAAGCCCAGCCTGCCCTTATAACTTCAGAATTTACTGGGGGGAAGGAAGAAGAAGGGTTTCCTGTTCCTTGCCACTCCCCAAGGTTCCAGGTGGCCTGTGATGTCACTGGTGGGGGGGAGGGTCAGTCTAAGTTGGCACAGCTTCCCCTCAACTCCTCCAAATTCCAGTGCCCCTTTTTTCCTACTGCCTCAGGTATCCAGGGTTGGTGCATCTGGGGAGGTTGGTCCTGGAATGGTTAAATCCTGGCCTCATGGAATTTCAGAGCTGCAGGGAACCACAGAGGTCTCTAGTCCTCAGCCTTACCCACAGAGAGGAATTGATCCTCTAGCCTCCATAATGGATTGGCCCGTTTTCTTTCAAAGTCATAGCTGCCATCTCAGGTTCTTAGCCTAAGTTATCCTCAACTCTGCCCTTTGCTTCACCCCCAGAATCCAATTGGTTGCCAGGTGTTGCAATTTGACTTCCCCAACATTGCTGACATCCGTGTACTTTTTTTCCTATTGGGTGAGCTATGACCCAACCTCAAACCTTCATCACCTCTTGCCTGGACTATTGTAATAGCCTCCTAATTGGCCTCCTTGCCTCCAGCTCCTCCCATCTCCCATCCATCCTCCACCCAATGGTCCAATGGAAGTTCCTAAAGCACAGGGTTTTGTCCCTCCCTTTGCTCTCTAAACTCAATAATCTCCAGGGGGGATGTAAAGGCATAAAAAGTTTGGGAGGGTAGGAAGGTACCAAGGGATGGAGACTTTAAATATTAGAGGATTTTTGGTTTGATCCTGGAGGCAGTGTTGCACCATCTTTGGTTTACATGTTGTCTCCCCCAGGGGAATGTGAGCTTTTTGGGAGCTTGTTTTCTTTGGTATACAGTTAGGGCGTAATAAATGTTCAAGCTGACTTGAAGGCCTCTGGCGATGAGGAGCTCACTACCTTATGAGGTAGCCCATTCTTGGACAGATCTGATTTTTCTCATTCCTCAAGGCTCAAGGTGCCAACTCTGCGTACAACATTTGGCGGAAGCTAAGGATTGCAGCCCATGGTGGTGTTGGGCCCCATGTGGCTCCCTCCTCTTGTGTTATGGGTTCTGTTGCTCCTTATGGATTCTGTCCCTGGGACGCCAGCCATATGGGATGAGTTCTACTTCCATGTGTTGTGAGTGAGTGGAGGGACCCAGGGGAGCCCCCGCTGGCCTTGTCGGTCCATTGGCTTTGGGAGGGAGGAGAGACGAGACCTGAATCAGTTAGAACAGGGGAGTGGAGTGGCCCGAATTCTAGATGTGCTCAAAGCTGAGGCGCATCCCTGAGTAGGCTGCTCTCTCTGACACCTCCCCTCAAGCTCAGCCAGGAAGTCCTCTCTGCCAGAGCCCAGTTCCCGATGTCTCAAAGGCACCTCCCAAGCAGCTTCCCCTTCTCCCAGTCCTGCAGGAGGTAGTTTGCAGAGAGGAGGGTTTTTGTAGTTTCACTCGGTCTCCCTTCGATCGATCGACCAAGGATGACTCCAAGCCCACTTCCAGCGGCTGATCGATCCCGGCCGCGCGAGGCACCGTTATCTGGCCATCTCTGGCTTGCCGGCGGCAGATTGCGCACGGATCGGGGGGTCATCGCCACCACGCTGCAGCGTCCAGCTCCAGGCATGAGCTCTGTTTCAAAACCTGCTCTTACCTGTGGTTGAAAAGTTAAAAAAAAAAGCAGAAGAAGCAGAAGCCCCTGCTGAGTCCTGATAACCGAGTGCAGTCAGAAATATTATAAATTGATCAGCGTTTTACCTGAAAAAAGGGATGACTTCTTAACATCATTAAGTGATGACCTTTAAAGCGCATATTCTCCCTGGCAGCCCGGAATAACAGAGGAACGGGCCGAGATAGATGGCCCGGGAGGAGAAAAAAAATCAATTGTTTTTCTGAGGCGTGAGTGTTTGCTGCGGTGCCGGCCTCCCCCGCTGCCATTGGCCCCAGCCTCCACCAGTACATTTCTTTTTTACAGCGGAATAAATTCCATTTGGTCCACAAGACGAATTCTCACCCTCATATGTCAAGTTTTACAAGGGGACGACAGCTGAAATTGGGGCAGAATGATGGCACCAAGTTCTGCGTTCACCTCCACAGCTCTATTGGAGTTTTCTTACTGAAATCCAAACCTCAGGTCAGGATGGGCAGAGGGGCCAGTTATCAGGAGACTGACCTGAGTTCCATGAAAGGAAGGGCCTGTGGACCATCTGAGCTAACTGTCAACCAAATGACTTGCTTTGGGAGGTGGTGACCTCCTTGTCTCTGGAGGGTTTCAGGCAGAGCCTGGATGGTGGAGGGAGATAGGCCAGTAAAGACGATTCCTGCTTGATAGGAATTTGGCTAGAGACCATTTTAGCTATAGGTGATGGCTGGAGCATGAGCACCCTATCAGGAGAGGGAAGGATGGGAAAAGAGGATGATGAAGACTCTAATCTGACATGCAGAATAAAGAAGGGGGGTATGGCCAATAAGGAAATGTAGGTTGGGCAGATCACGGAGGGCCTTGGGTGCTAGGTTCAGGAATTTAAACTCCTTAGTAGCAAATGGGAGCCAGTGAAGCTTGCTGAATAGATGTACATTAGGAAGATTACCTGGATGGCCTGTGGAAAATATTGGAGGCAGGGGGTCAAAGTCAAAAGCAAGGACAGCAATCTGGGCAATGCGATGAAGGCTAAGGTGGTGACTATGCAAATAGGGAGACGATTGTCGATGTGGAATCAACATGATTGGACATGGGGGGGGGATGAGGGAAGAATTGAGGAGGACACATTGGGACATTCCCTGGATGACTGGGACTGTGAAGGTGCCCTCAGAAGAAACAAGGAAACTGGACCGGGGAGATGGGATGGGGTGGAGAGGAAAGGTAATAAGGTCTGCTTTAAAAAAAAGAAACGAATGGAGCTACAGGCAATTTCTTGGGCCTCAGTGCCTCCATTTGTAAATAGTTGTGATGATACCTAGAGAGTTTCATCCCTTCTGAAACTGTCCATACTCCTACTATTGTAGGCTCGGGAGTGGACAGTACCCTTGGGGTGGGGGAAGCCCTGACTGGTCTTGGTAAGTTGTGAGACCCCCTTCACTGCAGGGCTTCAAGGGAAGGGTGCGGGTGACAGAGGAGATTCTCAGCCAGGTCCTGATTGCCCTCAGTGGTTTCGGGACCCCTTTCTGGATCTGAACATCTATGATTCAGTCAGAGAAAGGCCTGCAAAATGTGAGGGGATGTCTGTAAAGGCAGAGATTGGGCTCTTGTCCAGACTTGACCAGGCTCCCTATGTCTAAACTCAGCTCTGTCCAGTCAGGGGCAGGAAGGAGAGGGTAGCACATACTGGGTGGATTTCCCTGCTCCTGCCTGAGACCCCTCCCTTTCTTTGCCCTTCCCCTCAGGTCCCTTGAATTTGAACACCATCCCCATAGACAGTAGGCTCCTTGAGGGCAAGAACTGATTTATTGCTGTCTTTGGTCCCCCAGTGCCAAGCACAGGTTAATAAAGGCTTGTTCATTAATCGATTCTAAGGGCCCTCCCAAGCCCTGACATTCTAGGCTCTGAATCCTTTCTGAGCCTGTTTGTTTTTCTCGGGTCTATCACCCCATGGGACTCATTGGCCCGCACTTACTAAAGTGCATTGTCAGCCTGATTGAATCTGCTTGGCGTTCTAAACAGAGCCCAAAGATAAATAAGGCCATCACAGGGCAGGGGATTTGTGGCCGAGTTAGGCAAAGGAAGAAAATGGGCGTTTGCAGATGAGATCTGGGCGGAGGCGGGGGCGGGGCTCTGGCCAGGTTTCGGCTCCTGAAGCTCTTGGAGGATTCTCCTGTTTGGCCCCCGAGCTGAAATCGATGGGCTCACCTTGAAAGGGGCTGTTGGATGTTGTTTACTGGGTAGCATCGTTAGAGTCCTCCGACTACAAGGAGACAACAAGACAGTGATTTCTGGGCTGGATCTGGGTTCCTAGATAAGGCTCCAGGGAGCACCCTCCTTCCAGAGCTGGGAGAATCTATGCCAGAGTGTCCAGTGGTCATTAACCACCAGCCCATCACCCGTTGGCTGACTCCTAGAGGGCAAGGCTGGTGCCAGCCCTAAGCCAGGCCTAAAGGAAAGAGTTGGATCTGGAGTCTGAGGAGACCGAGGTTCAAATCCTGGCTGTCTCATGGCAGCTGTGTGATCCTGGCTAATCATAGGATTTGCTAGCATCGATGTCAAGATCTAAGGTGTGCAAAGTCCTTTGTAAACTTTCTTTTGCTAATCCCTACTCCTGAGGCTGGTGGATGGCTCGAGTTTGGGAAGGCTGAGGTCAATCGGGTGCTCAAACTAAGTCTGTCACCAATATGGGGGGCCCTTGGGAGTGGGGGACCACCAGCAGACTGCCTCAGGAAGAGAGATCTGGCCTGGGTCAGAAATGGAGTAGGTCACTGCTTCTTGCTGGGTCAGCAGTGGGCTCAACCTGTGAGTGACTGCAGCAATAGACCCAGTCTCCAAACAGAACAAATGCAAAAACCCCACATCTTGTCTCGTTGGATGCTCACAACAACCCTGAAAAGGAATTGCTGCTTTTATTCTCATGCTACAGATGAAGAAACAGGCAGGCAGAGGTTGAATGACTTGTCCAGGGTCACATGGCTAGTAAGCATCTGAGCCATAATTCAAACTCAAGTCCTCCTGACTAGTCACTTGACCTCCTTTTGGTTGCTTCTTCTCTCTAATGTGGGGGTCAAGATGCTTGCTCTGTCCTCAGGAGGAAGGCCAAATGATGGATGGTGAGGAGGCTGCTTTTACCTACTTTCTGTAGGCCCTGCAGGGAGCAGGCCCTCATTCCAAATAAATCCTCAGGAAATGTTTGTTGAATGAATGACTATGCAGGCAACCTAGTTTGTATTGGGGAAATCCTGCCTCCCTCTGCTAGATGAGGTCATCAAGGGGTAAATGTGTCTATGGAGAAAGAGGAGGGGTGTGTGTCATAAATTAACATGATTAATTTATGCCTTGATGAAGGTTGTGGAGAAACCTAGTAACCGTGGAATTCGGCAGGCAGGGCGGGGGATGGGGCTGATATGTAGCTAGGCCTGGAAACAGGAGAGGGAGAAAATAACCACCCCTGTGGTGAGAGGTTAAATTAATGCAGCAGCAACGAGAGTGCCAGTTTGAAAGTCGAGAGCTCTGGGTTTGTTGACTAGCTACGTGTGACTGAGTGGCTTCCCCTTCTCTGGTCTCAGTTTCCTCGTCTGTAAAATATGTGTGTGGCGGTAACCCTGGCATTACAGGCATTACAGGGATGTTGTGAGACAGCACTTTAAAGCTGAGAGACTGATAAAAATGGGAGCTGTTGTTCTTTTAAAAAAATTGTCTTTCCCAATTACATGTAAAAACATTTTTGTCTTCTTTTTAAATTTTAAATTCCTAATTCTCTCCCTCCCTCTTCTTCTCCTTCATTGAGAAGGCAAGCAATTGGATATAGGTTATGCATGTGCAGTCACACAAAATGTATTTCCATATTAGCCATGTAGTGAAAAAAACAGACCCAAAAAAAAAGCCCCAAGAAAAATAAAGTAGAAACCATGCTTCCATCTACATTCAGACTCCATCAGTTCTTTCTCTGGAGGCGGATGACATTTTTCATCATAAATCCTTCAAAATTTTTTTGGCTATCTAAGTTATTCATAGCTGATCATCAGACAATGCTGCTGTTACTGTGTACTATGTTCTCTTGGTTCTGCTCACTTCACTCAGCATCAGTTCATATAAGTCTTTCCAGGTTTTTCTGAAACCCCCTCTCTTGTTATTTCTTATAGCACATTGGTATTCCATTACATTCATACACCATGACTTGTTCAGCAGTTCCCCAACTGATGGGCATCCCCTCAAATTCCAATTCTTTGCCACCACAAGAAAGAGTTGCTAGAAATACTTTTGTACCTGTGGGTCCTTTTCCTTTTCCTTTTATCTCTTTGGGCTACAGACCTAGTGGTAATATTGCTGGGTCAAAAAGTATGCACAGTTTTACATCTCTTTGGGCATAGTTCCAAAGTGTTGGATAGTTGTATATATATAGTTGGATCATTTCACAACTCCACCAACAGTGCGTTAGTGTTCCAGTTTTCCCACATCCCCTCCAACATTTGTCATTTTCCTTGTCTGTCATAATAGCTGATCTGATAGGTGTGAGATGGTACCTCAGAGTTATTTTAATTTGCATTTCTCTAATCAATAGTGATTTAAAGCATTTTTTCATATGATTATAGATAGCTTTGATTTCTCCTTCTTAAAACTGTCTGTTCATATCCTTTGACCATTTATCAATTGGGGAATAACTTGTTTTCTTATAAATTTGACTGAGTTCTCTATATATTTGAGAAGTGAAGCCTGTATCAGAGAAAATTAATGTAAAAAATGTCCCCAGTTTTCCGCTTTCCTTCTAATTTTGGTTGTTTTGGTTTTGTTTATGCAAAAACTTTTAAATTTAATATAATCAAAATTATCCATTTTACATCTGATAAGGCTCTTGATCTCTTGTTTGGTCATAGTTCTTCCTTTATCCGTAGACCTGATAGGTAAAATATTCCATACTCCCTTAATTTGCTTATATCATCCTTTATGTCTAAATCGTGTACCCTTTTTGACCTTATCTTGGTACACGATGTGAGATGTTGGTCTATGCTTAGTTTCCACCAAACTGCTTTCCAGTTTTCCCAGAAGTTTTTGTCAAATAGCGAGTTCTTGTCCCCAAAGCTGGGGTCTTTGGACTTATCGAACACAAGATGACTGCGGTCATTTACTGCTGTGTATTGTGTACCTAATCTATTTCTCTGAGCCATCAATCTATTTCTTAGCCAGAACCAGATTGTTTTGGTTATCACAGCTTTGCAATACAGTTTGAGATCTGGTACAGCCAGACCACCTTCCCTCACATTTTTTCCCATTAATTCCCTTGATATTCTTGACAGTTGTCATTCCTGTCTCCCCTCCCGGGCTGCATATACATTTTTGGTTCTGTTTTGTGTTTTTAAAGTGCATCGGTTTCTTGGAGACTGGTCATAGGGTGGGGGATTAGTTCTGGTTTTAGAGGCTAGGGAACTGGGCTCAAATCCTGACTCTTTGTTACTTATTTACCAGCTCTGTACGTTGCAATCGGTTCCCCATCTTGGGCATCAGTTTTCTTATCTGTGAAAGAAGAGGTTTGATTTAACAATAGAATCAATCAACAAACATTTATTGAACACCCACTGTGTGCCAGGCACTTTGTTAAGCACTGGGGATACAAAAAGAGGCAAAAGACAGACCCTGCCCTCAAGGAGCTTAACAGGCAACAGCATGTAAACAAATATATACAAAACATTTGTAAGATGAGGGGGGTTGGATGAGACGGCTTCTGTGCATCCTTCTAGTAGCATCTAGATGGCGGGTCCTCGAAGAGAAGTCACAGGGACTGACTGAACAAGGCCCTGGTTCAGCCCCCAGGGCCTTTGCCTGGGCCATCCCAACTGGCCTCCTTTCCTGGCTGACAGGCTGTGAGTCAAGCTGTTGTATCTGAGCAATGGTTCAGTTACAGCGCTGACTTTGGTGTCAGAATGGGGTCCAAATCCTGACTCCTCCATCTCAAGGAAGTCTTCTTAGCCTCAGTTTCCCCACCAATAAAGGGCGTAGGCTGGACTCTCCCCTATCCCCCCATAGTCTCTCTCTCTCTCTCTCTCTGATCTTTTCTCTGTTTCTTTGTCTAATCTTTCTGTTTTTTGTTTCATTCTCCATCTCCTTCTGTCTCCTCTTTTCTCTCTGTCTCTAACTCTGTTGGTGTCATATTCTCTGTCTCTGTTTCTTTGTCTGTCTCTATTTTTTGTCTCTCTATTTCTGTCCATCTGTCTGTCCCTCTCATCTTCTCTCTGTCTGTCTCTCCATCCCTCAAGCCTGTGATTCCCTAAGTTGAAGACTTCAGGGCCACCTCCTACCACTTTCCTCTCCCCTGCTCCCTCTCGCCTCACATGGATCACAGAGTCTGAGCAGGAAGTGCCTTCTGAGGGCATCTCATCTGGCCGGAGCCAGAGCCAGAATCTCCTCTGCAGATTTCCTGGCAAGAGGCTCTCCAGCCTTCTCTTGAAGAAGTCTGATGATGGGGAACTCCAGTGGGGAAGACGTGACTAGACAGCAGCTCCCATGCAAAGGGCCTGGAGGTTTCCGTGGGCTGCAATCTCGGTGTGAGTCAGCTCCGTGACTCGGCTGCTTCAGTAGCAGCCGGACTGGCCAGCGGCCAGAGGACTGGGCTTCGGTCTGATTCACAACCTGTGCATCCTCCAGCCTGGCCCTCGCCCTCTCTGGGCCTCAGGCGCTCCACATCTATTATCTCAAGGTCCCAAGGGAAAGGCCCAGAAGGAGGGAGCTGCTGCTGCCTCTCCTGTCCTCTGCCCAGGTCTGGCCACGCAGTGGAAAGGGATCTCCGAGGAATTTAATTACCATCCTCACCACAATCAGGACAACAATAGCCAACAACTCTATGGTGCTCCCTCGCCTCCAGGCTTTCCACTTAATTAGCATTATACCCCCAGCTCTGATCAGTCGATCCATCACAAGTTTGTGTGAAGCTCTCACTGAGTGTCAGACTCTGTGCCAGATACTGGGCATGCAAATACCCCAAACCAAATGGTGCCTGTCCTCGAGAAATAGAATAGAAACAGCTACCATCTATCTACACATTCAGGTTTGCAGAGCGCTTTACAAACATGACCTCCTCTGACCCTCACCACAAAAGCCCTGGGAGCTGGCCCTCTTGTTAACCTCGTTTTACAGCTTAGGAAACTGAGGCAGACAGGCGAAGTGACTTGCCCAGGGTTGCACAGCCAGTAAGTGTCCGGGGTAGGATTTGAACTCAGGTCTTCCCAACTCCAGGCCCAGTGCTCTGTACACTGCATCAAATGGTATACACACACACACACACACACACACACACACACACACACACACACACACGCACCTTGTATTTATTGTGTGCCAATCTTGTACGTGCACATGAGCAAGACAGAGCATATACACATGTGCAGATTGTGTATGTATATGTCTATAAATTGTGTATGCGTGTGTATGCGTAGGTTGTATATCGATACAATATGCATGTAGATTGTGTGCACACGTATGTAGGTGGATTGTTACATACATATGGATTGTGTGTACACATATGTAAATGGCTTCGGTGTACATGCGTGTAGATAGATTGTTTGCATACACATGCATGTAGATTGTTTGCACACACATGCATGTAGGTTGTGCATACATACACATCTATAGATTGTGTGTACATACGTGTATACAAATCTATCGCGTACATTTACACACATGAGCCAGATAGAATAAATGGAAGGTGATATATTAGGGAAAGAGCTTAGCAGGGAGAGGCTCACATTGGAGATGGTACTTGAGGCCAGCGATGAAGGGAACTAGTGATCCTGAGAGGCAAAGGTGAGGAGGGAGTGTATTCCAGGCATGGGGGACAGCCTGGACAAAAGTGCAGAGGCGGGAGATGGGGCAGCAGGAAGAGCAGACAGTCCGGGCCAGGGAGTGCATGAAGGGCAGTAATATAGAGTAAGGCTGGAGCCAGGCACATCGTAGTCACACATTTGGGGAAGGATGCTGCCAGGCTGGATCGAGTGGAGAGGAAGGGAGCCAGGCTGGACGGAGGACCGGACACAATGCTCTATGAAGATTGATCAAAGGAACAGGGAATATTCATCCCGGAGAAGGGAAGGCTCAGGGGGCCTGATCTCTGTCTTCAAGGATGTGAAGGGCTGTCAGCTGGAAGAGGGATGAGCCTTCATCTGCCTGGCCCAGAGGACAAAAGCTGCACAGGCACATTGAGGCTCGAAGTAAGAAAAGACTTTCTAATCCTGAGAGCTGCCTTCCCTCAGGATGGAGGTGTGGGGTGGGGGGGGGCTCTCTGCCAGCAGAGGCATTCAGGTGTAAAGTCGGACCAGTGGGCCTCCCCAGAGGTTCCTTCCAGCTCTGAGATTTTACGCTTCTATACCACTCACCTGCTCACAATCTTTCCATATCTCCCCTTTGTCTACAGGATAAGGGCTTTTGGGGCCCTCCATAACCTGGTATGGGTCTTTCCTTCTCCCCAAATCCACTGATGATTTCCTGCCTCTCCCCGATGCTTCTCCATGTGACTCTATGAGGGGGGTATGACAGGCATTGGAAGATGAGGAGGTTGAGGCTTAGAGAGAGGGTGGCTGGCCCAGGTTCCTACATCTTGTAAGTGGCAGAGGCAGGATCTGGACTGAGGCCAGCTCTATCTGACCTCCACTGGGTGCTGGACACCAGCTTTGCCAGGAGCTCGCTTGGATCTGGGCACCCCGCTCTCAGGCTGGGGCTGTTTGTGGGCTCACGTTTGTTTATCGCTGTGGTTCCCCTACTTGGTGGGGTAACTGCGGCCTTCCAGAGACAGGCTGCCCTCTCAGTGGTCCCCTTGGGCCCACGGCCCACTGCCCTGACATGACTGGGGCTTCCCAGTGGAGCCTGGGTTCTGCTGACACCAGCTTTCTCTCTGGCTCTGAGGCCCCTCTACTCCTCCCCCCAGACCTCCCCAGTCTGAACTGTCCTTTAGAGAGAGAGAGAGCACCCCATGAGGGAGGGGTGCTGGACTGGAATGCCAGAGACCTGGATTAGAGACCCGGCTCTGCCACTGATTTGTTGGGAGACTGGGAAAATCTGACATTTTCAGCTCTGTTCTGAGGTCTCTTCCAGCTCTGACAATCCACATACTATGTTCTACTCAATTCTATCCATGAACTGATTAAGCACCTACTATGTGCCTTCTGGCTTTGACAGTCTAGGGTCTAAGGGCCTCCCCACTGTTCCAGCCATGGGACATACAGAGATTAAAAGCAAAGTAACCACCACCCCCCCGCCCCCGGACCAGTCCCCATCCTCAGGACCCTGACACTCCAGTGTATCCCAAGGACACGAATAGGTAAATGGTGGATCATCTGAAGAGGGAGGGGGTACCAACGCCTAGGGGCATCAAGGGAGGCATCTGTAGGAGGAAGAACCCTTAAAGAAAGATGGATCTGGGCTGAACTTTGCAGGGAGGTGGCGATTCTCCAGGGCACAGAGGGAGAGAGTGTATTCCATACAAGAGCATGGAGGGAAGGAAGGTGTAATAAGTCTGGAAAGCTGGCCCAGCCCCCAGCACCACACTGCCACTGCCCATCAATGCCCCTTCCCTTTGTGGTGTCAGTCAATCAGTCAATCAAAGAGCCTTTATTAAGCTCTGACTGCATGCCAGATGTACTCCCCCACATTCCCCCCACACGTGTGGGCACGTGTGCATGTATACACGTGCACACACACATGGGATATACAAACATCTAAAAATTGCAACCATCACCAGGAGCTCACATTGCAACAAGGGAAACAACATGTAGGTTATTAGGTTGAAGCCTGATCCATACAGAGGAGAGGGACGGCACTCTTAGAACTGGGTGACGGTTGTGGGAATGAAGGAGGGGGACAGGAGGACCTGGACGGCTCCAGAAGAAGGTGTTGTCTGGAGGCCCAGGCTCTGGTGCTGCATCATGCCCCTTCTTCTGTTCTCTGGGCCTTGGTTTTCTTCTTTCTAAATTGTTTGGTCCTCATAGGGAGCTGGAGGAATCATGAAACTGCTAGAAGTTGATACACATAATCTCAACTGGGTGCTCACTGCAGCAAGGCAAACACTTGGCTTCTTCCTAATCCATTCTCTCTCCCCCTCTCCCCAGGGGCTATTCCAAACCTTCTTGTCTCTGAATCTCCAGAGCTTTCAATCCTGGTTCCACGGTCCCCAGACTCAGACTGGGAGCACACCTCCCCATCTGGCCCGGGGGTGAGCAGCTCAGTCTCCCTCAAATCCCATCGCCTTCTGCCTCTGGTGCCTGGTGCCTCAGTCTGTGCCCAGGGAACCTCTAGTGATGCCCACCCCACCTTATGTTTGAGCTCTGGCCTCTCTGGCCCTCCTGTTTGGGAACAGAAATATCATTAGCCAGAATGCAAACAGGCCTCCCCATCTCCCTCCACCGGCATCTCCCCAGGGTGCCTTCTCCCAATTGGGATGCATAGGCATGCCTGGCTTAAGGCCTACGGATCCAAAGCTGGAGCTGCGCCATATACATATGGAGGAGGCCAACAGCGTGGCTCCCCCCATGCCTCTGGCTCTAACTGAGCAACAGGCATAGTCACAGAGAGGCAGAGAGGGTGGGGGCAGGGACCATGCTGAGCAGGAGAAGAGGGGAAGGCTGCCTCAGCCTGGGGTGAGGGGCAGGGTCTTGGACACCCAAGCCTAAGCTGGGCAGCTATTGCCAGTCACTGCTCATGTTTCTCTTGCTTAGAACTCTTGGTAAATTCAATTTAATTCAACAACCATTTATTAAGCACTGTTCTAGCTCAGGCCCTGCCGAGGGGGTCCAGGAGGGAGGGCCTAGAGGGGTTTGGGTCAAATGGAAAGGAGGCAGGTCCACCAGTCCCAGATTCAGAAGCAGAGTTATCACAGGCTCCAATGTCAACAGCCTGGAGCCAGGACTTAGGGAGGCCCCCAAGTGCCAGAGTTCCTGCCCTGGTCTCACCAGGGCTCTGAGGCATGCCTCCCTGGGTGCCCCTTCCACCCCCAACACCTTGTTGGTTCAGAGAGGGATGGTCACCTTGGGTCAGTGCCCAGGTTCTAGGGAGGAGGGAGTCATATGATTCATGGAGGAGAAGAGCTGGGAGAGGCCTTAGAACAGGGGATGTCAGGGCTGGGAGGGACCTCAGAACAGGGCATGTCAGGGCTTGGAAGTGCCTGAGAACAGAGTCTATAGAATGTCAGGTTCTTTCTAGTTGAGCACTCCCTGTTTCTTAGTTTCTTCCTCTGTAAAATGGAGATCTTAGCACTTGGGTGCTCTCTCTTTCTCTCTCTCTCCCTCCCTCACTCTCTCTCTCTCTCTCTCTCTCTCTCTCTCTCTCTCTCTCTCTCTGTCTCTCTCTCTCTCTCTCTGTTTCTCTCCTCTCTCTCTCTCTCTCTCTCTCTCTCTCTCTCTCTCTCTCTCTGTCTCTTTCTCTCCCCCTCTCTCTCTCTTCTCTGTCTCCTCTCCTTCTTCCTGCTTCTTCCCTGTCCTCTCCAGCCCATGGGCCCCTTCTCTCTTCTGACCCCCTGGTGACCACCTGCTCGCTGGTCTCCCTGCTCTTATCCATTCTCCACTCAGCTGCCAAAAGGCTTTTCCTTGAGGGGGAGATGCCCCTCCCTCGCCCTGGAAGCCCACATGGCTCCCTGGTACCTATGGGTCGTTTGGGTCCCTTCACAGTCCGTCTCTTCTTACCTTCCCAGCTTTCTCGAGCCTTGCCCTCCTCCATTCACCCCAGTCTAGCTGTACAGGCCCACTTGCTGCTGCTCACACGTGATGATAATAAATAAAAACCAGCATTTGTACGGTGCTTTAAGAGTGGCAAAGGGTTTTCCCAACATTCCCTAATTTATCCCATAACCCATGGGAGGGGGGAGGGATTTTTCCACAGTTAGTGAGTATCTGCGGCAGGATTTGAACTCAGGGCTTCCTGACTCCTAGGCAAATCCCCTGCTCTCTGTGCCCCTTTGCACAGGTCTTTCCCTATTGCTAGACTGTCCTCCCTTTTCATCCTCTACCCCTTTAAAATCCCTTCAAATCCTCCCCCCTCCACCCACCTCCTCACATCCCCCTTGGCTACAGCCTCCCTCCCAGATCCCAGCCTCTACCCTTAGGGGTCCCGAGCTGCCTTCTCTATCTGGATGGAAGCTCCTGGAGGGCAGGAGGGTTTTGATCTGGCCTCCTATTCCCAAGGGCTCAGCACTAGAAGGCCAGATTGATAAATGCTTGGCTGATCTATCCACGCAAAGCGGCGCCCGTCCTGCTCTGGGTGGGCATCTTTCCTGCTTCTCTCAGTACCCGAGCTGGGCTTCTGTGGAACCTCCCCCAGTTCTGCTGACTGTGGTATCTGGCTCCCCGGGCAGAGCTGCCCGCCGAATCTGGTGAGCTTCGCAGAAACGGCTGGAATTCCAAATCAGCATTTTCCCAATCGCTGCAGGGGGGAAAGAGGGCACCGCTCTGCAGTGCAGCCCAGGGCCCTTTTAGAGGGATCATGCCCTTCTCATCCATTGTGGGCAGCCTGCTGTTCTTGGTGGTCACTGGTCCTGGCGGGTGACGGGCAGGGTGCAGGGGGATGAGCCTTCCACAGTCCTTGAAATGGCTGGCAGTCTTTACAGGCAGACTGAGGGACCCCCCACTCTGGAGCCAAAGCTTGCCCCAATACTCTGCCGGGCACCGAGTTAGCAGGCGTGTCATGTCGTCAGACTGGGCCTGGAGAGGCTGTGATGGAAATTTGATTCACCTGCTGCCATCAGGAAGCCTGGCAAGGCTGACTCACACCTGGCACTCTGAGGGGTTCAGACACCTCTGGCATAGTGCTGGAGCAGTCATTAACCTCCCAGCCTCAGGCAGGACTGGAATGCTAATGCTAGCCGGGGAGCCTGGTGCAGGAGAGAGAGCCCAGGATATGGCATCGGGGGACCTGGATTCCAATTGGTGCCAAGAGCCGATGCTCTCATGTGGTCTTGGGCTGTGAGGAGAGGATGTGGCATCAGAGATAAGAGGCAGGGGCCATCCTGCTGGACGCTGCCCCAAGTAGACCCCGTGGGGGGTCTTGTGTTCCGTTCTGGGGGTCATGGTGTAGGCAAGGACATCGATGCAGTGGAGACTGTCCAGAGAAGGGCAGCTGGGATGAGGAAGGGCCTGGCATCCGTGGCATATAAAGACTGGGTGATAGAACTGGGTCTATTTAACCTGGAGAAGAGGAAGGGGCATGTCTCCCAGTATCTAAGGCGTTTTGACCTGAACAAGGGAATAGATTGGTTCTGCTCATCCCCAGAGAGCGGAACCAGGAGAACTGGCAAGGAGCTCAGGGAAGCCAGTTCAGTCTTCTTAGGGACTAGAGGTATGCAGATCTGGAAAGGACTGGTCTGGAGGGAGTGGGCTTCCCTTCATTGGAGTGGAGGTCTTTGGCCAAAGGCCAAGGTGACCTCTGGGGGGCTATGATGCAGAGGGTAGATTAGACACCTCTGAGACCCTTTCCAGGTTTGATGTGGTCAGTCTGGATCAGGCTGCTGCTGACTTGCTGTGTGGTTTTGGCCTCAATTTTCCCATCCAAAAAATGGGGGATGTGATCTTGCCTCTCTCAGGGGGCTGGTGTAAAAACCGAGAGGGTCGCTGAAAGGGAAGCAAATTGCTTTGTACTCAGGAAAGTTACTCATACGTCTGTGCGGGGGTGGGAGAAAGGAGCCTGAAGTGGCAGCCAGAAAACCTAGGTTCAAGTCTTAGTTGTAGTGGTGGCTGTTCAGTCATTTCGGTGGCGGCTGACTCTCCATGACTCCATTTGGGGTTTTCTCGGCAGAGATCCTGGAGTGGCTTGTCATTTCCTTCTCCAGCTCGTTTTACAGGTGTGGAAACTGAGGCAGACATGGTGAAGTGACTTGCCCAAGGTCACCCAGCTAGTGAGTGTCTGAAGCAGGATATGAACTCAAAAAGAGGAGTCTTTCTGATTCCTAGCCCAGAGCTCTGTGCACTTGGACCCATCACTTATTAACTGTGTGACCCTGACCAAGTCACTTCCCCTCCTCTTAGGCTTCTTCATTTGTAAAGTGGGAATCACATGCCCTGGCCCCTCTTCTATCAGGAGGCTATTTTGAGGAGAGGGCTTTGTAAACTGGAAATGACCCAGGAATGGGAAGAATGATGAGTGGAATTATTGTCTACCCTTTCTTGGGTGGCCAAGCTTTCTCTAAGCTTGAGCTGGAACCCTCTGTTCTTGCCCAGTGTCTGTGGCCAGGGGGAGGGGACAGGTGCCTCTGTGTGTGCGTGTGCGTGCATGTGTGTGTGCATGTATGTGTGCATGTGTGCGTGTGCGTGTGTATGTGCGTGCATGGGTGTATGTGTGCGTGTGCGTGTGCATGTGCGTGCGTGCGTGTGTGTGTGCGTGCATGGGTGTGTGTGTATGTGTGTGTGTATGTGCGTGCATGGGTGTGTGTGTATGTGTGTGTATGTGCGTGTATGCGTGTGTGTGTATGTGTGTGTGTGTGCATGTGTGCGTGTGTATGTGCGTGCATGGGTGTGTGTATGTGTGTGTGCATGTGTGCGTGTGCGTGTGTATGTGCGTGCATGGGTGTGTGTGTATGTGTGTGTGCATGTGTGCGTGTGCGTGTGTATGTGCGTGCATGGGTGTGTGTGCATGTGTGCGTGTGCGTGTGTATGTGCGTGCATGGGTGTGTGTGCATGTGTGCGTGAGCGTGTGTATGTGCGTGCATGGGTGTGTGTGTATGTGTGTGTGCGCGTGTGCGTGTATGTGTGTGTGCGTGTGTATGTGCGTGCATGGGTGTGTGTGTGCGTGTGTGTATGTGTGTGCATGTGTGCGTGTGTATGTGCGTGCATGGGTGTGTGTGTGTGTGTGTGCGTGCGCGCGTGTGTAGTTCTCAAAAAGCAGAAAGGTCCACCATTAACACGGTCAATTTTCAAACCAAGGGTTAACGAGGAGGCATATACTTCTCTCTCACCACCGCCCTTGGGTTTCTAGTCTTGGTCTAGTTCTGGGAAACCAACCACAACCCAGGCCGTTGTTATCAATATCCAGACAACTGACTAAGGGGCGGACCGAGGAGGTCGGGAGCTGTGTGATATTCCACTGGGGTGGAGCCTTTCACAAATGCACCGATCCAGGGTAGGCAGAGCCTGGGCGCCTTGGCATACGCCAGTGCCTGGGGGCAGAGTCAATCAACAAACACTTATTGCTGGATGCCTGGAGATTATTGTCTTTACTGCCCTTCCCTCATCCTTTCTCAGCCCCGTGCTTTCAGAAGACCTGGGGAGCTCCTTCTGGGGTTATTTAGGGAGGAGGAGCTCAACTCAATTCAATCAAACTCAACAAACATTTATTAAACTTCTTCATGCTTCAGACACTGTGCTCCAGTACACTGGTGATACTGAAGGGGAAAAACCCTCCCGGCCCTCCAGGAGTTTCCGTTCTAATTAGGGCTGGCAACGTGTCTGTTGAAGATTGTGAACAGAATAAATGCTAGGTGGTTTAGAGGGGGAAGACTGGGAAGCGGCAGGGGATCAGGAACGGCCTCAGGTAGAAGGTGAACTGAGCCTGGAAAGAAACTAAGGATTCTAGCTTTTAAGAGATGGCAGTGATGTGGTGCCATAGTGCCCAGTGAGCCAGGCCTGGAGTCAGGAAACCTTGTGTTCCTAAGTTCAAATCCAGCCTCAGTCTTACAAAAAGGCGTAGAGTTGGTGACTGCCATCCCATGCATACGGCGTGACAGTCCAGCAGCCAGTGTGGGATCTGGGGTCCCAGGGCAAAGGTGATGAAGGGAAGTTGAGAGGCTATTACGATGGTCTACACTGGAGGTGAGGGGTTCCTGAACTGCGTTGTGGTGGTTGTATAAATGGAGAGCAGGGAGCACACCCTCAGGACCTGGCCCCTGATTGGATATGTGGGGTGAGGGCTGGGAGGAGGACACTGAGGTTGGGAGCCAAGGGGGTGAGCCCAGACCCAGGGACTGGGGGACCCATGTGGCATCAGAGTGGCCCTCCTAGATGCATTGGTCATGCTCCATCTTTCTGCTAGGAAAAGGACTTTAGTGGAACTGGCTGGCATCAGGGTTGCTGGGCTCTGTTGGGAGGAGAAGGCTGCTGTAAGCACCTCTGAGATACCTGTGACTGGTGGAGGCTTGTATTCCTTTGCTAGAGATGTCAGGGAAGTGAGGATGGGGGCAGGGGCTAAAGAGGAACTGAGTTTCTAGAGGTGGGAAGCAGCTGGAGAAGTCCACTGCGCAAGTAAAGTTGGTGCCTGGTGCCATAGTGAGCAGCATCAAGAGGATGAAGGTGGAAAGGGAGAGGATGGATAGATCAACGTTGGGGAAAGGATTTGGAATCGCCAGGACTGAGTCTGAGTCCTGGGTCCAAAGCTTGCTAACTAGGCGATTTTGGGCAAACCGGATCCAGAAGTGCCAAGGAAGTCAGCAGGGCCGTGCCTCTCCAGGAGTATGGGAGGGGACGAGAATGCTACCTTCTGTCTTTATCTCGTCTCTGTCTAGGTGACAAATGGAGGCCTCTCTATCTGGCCCTGAAGGTAATAGGGATTTACTTAGTAGGGGATTTACTTAGTAGGGGAAGGGTTGTGACATGGTCGGACCTGCCCTTTAGGAAGATCACCAGGAACATCACCATCGTCTGGGTGGGGGATAGACAGCAGGCGGGGAGACCGACCAGGAGGCAATGGTAATAGTCCAGGTGGGAGGTGACGAGGGCCTTCCCCAGGGAGGCAGAGAGAGATCATGGATTCAGAGCCAGGTCTCAGATCTACCTGTCGATGGATTCTAAGACCGCAGATTTGGTGATTGTCTGGCCCAACCTCCTCTTTCCGAAGTGATGATGAAGAAATTGGCCCCCTGGGGCCAAAGCGACTTGTCCAATGTCTCCCAGGAAGTGGCTGAGGCAGGATTAGAATCTGGGTCCTCTGACTCCCTAACCAGAGCTCTCTGAGACCCTAAATAAACGAAATGGAAGCTGTTGAGAATGTTGAAGTGCGGCTGTGCATCACCGAGGCTCTAAGCCTGTCAACATCCCGACAATATCCATGATAATGATAAGGATGACACAATCACCATGTACATTTCTGTGCATTTTATGGCTACAAAGCACATTCTCCCATCAGATCCTCACCAAAGCCCAGTGACTGAGGCAGGGCAGGAACCATTGTCCACAAAGAGCAAATTGGAATCAAGTGAGTACCTGTTTAACTCCTGCGCTGGGAAGGAGAGAGACAAAGAAGCAGAGAGACAGAGACGGAGAGACAGAGACAGAGAGAGGAGAGAAGAAAGACGGAGAGACAGAAGAGGGGAAGGAGGGAGGGGAGGGAGGGAGGGGGGGAGAGAGAGAGAGAGAGAGAGAGAGAGAGAGAGAGAGAGAGAGAGAGAGATAGCTCTTGTAGGACAACGCCCCTGAGCTGTACTTTGAGGGAAGCTAGAGATTCTATGAGGCCCAAATGAAGAGTTCATAAGCAAAACAGCCATCTATTGGAGGTTTTTAACCTGGGGGTCCATGAATTTTTTGAAAAAACATTTTTGATAATTAATCAATAAACATTTACTAAACACCTACTGTGTGTCAAGCACCGGACTAAGTGCTTAGGTTACAACAAGAAGCACAGGATAGTCCCTGCCCTCAAGGACCTTTCCCTCTGTCAAAGGAAACACCATGTACATGTCAAACTGGTATGTAATATATATATATATATATATATATATATAATATACACAGCATATAATAATAATATATAATAAACACAGCATAAAGCAGCCAGTGAAAAATCTCCTCTACTGGACAGTAACTGAGCTGGGTCTTGAAGGAAACTGAAGATTCCAGGGGGCAGTAGTGAGGAGGAAGGGCCTTCTGGGCATGGGGGCAGCTGGGGCAAAGGTTCAGGCTACCAGAAGCTCCTTTCTCCGAAGACAAGATGGTGGAGCCAAGCATCACAGTTCCAGGATCTTGGCTCTGAAAGCGCTCTCAAGGAACATGGAGATGAACCTTTCCTGAAAAAGGAATCCTTTGTACATAATCCCTGACAAGCGGTCATCCACTGTCTGTTTGGAGAACTCCTGTGACAGGGAACTCACTATCTGTCGAGGCGGCTGATTTTCTTCTTGGATGGCTCTGATCTTCAGGACATTTTTCTTGGATTGACGACAGATATTGGTGGAGATGGGACTGTTTAGTTATTCTGAGGATGGGTTTCCTGGCCTCTGTGATTTGACAATCTCTCATCTGATCATTGGAAAATAGGTCTAGGACTTGAAGGGGCAGCACAAGCCACCCCAATCAACCCCTGTATTTTACACTGAAGCCCAGAGCAGGTACATTCCCAAGCTCACAAAAGTAGGAAATACCAGAGACAGAATTTGAACTCAGGTCCTCCGACTTGATGCAGAGCTCCTGGCATTATGGCATGCTGGATCCCAGACCCCCTTAAAAGAAGGTAGTCTGTATTGGAAGAAAGTGTGTGTTGATGCCCATCTGAAGTAGTTAATGGTCAGCTTCTCAAGCTGAGAAACTCTGCCGATTGGAGAGAAGGTGAGGCTTTATGCCGCCGGCAGGGGTGCATAATGTGTGACTGTGATTCCTCCATTCTTTCCTTCTGCCTGGGGATGGGAGGTAGGAAAGTGAGAAGCCAGAGGGAGTGTGTCTCGTCAAGGAAATACGTGAGGCTGCTTTAACTATTTTCAGGATCGGATTGCACAGCATAATGAAAACGCTCACACCAGATTAGAATGAGTATAACATTTATTCTACACACGAGGACAATATAAAGCAGGATTAAGGAAATATAGAAATATACATATAAATATAAAGCCTAACAGAGTAATAGAAATATTTCCATACATCACCAAACAGGGGAAGCACCTACATCTGGGTTCACATGCTGGGGAGTTGCTTGACTTCAGCACCAGAGTCCCCGTTGGGGAAATCCTGGGCAAAGCATCCTTTCTACGGGTGAGACTCCAAAGAGTAGAGGAATTTCTCCAGGTTATATCCAGTTTTAAACAAAGAAAGCAATGAGCCAACTAATGGGCTCCTTGCCAGAGCCTTATGTGACTTAGAGTAATTAACTGCGCAGGATGTGTTGCAGCCTTGGACTAGGCCAGAGTTCAAAGGAGCAGTATATCCATGATTGATATGGCAAAATGTCAGTGTTCAAAAGGACACAGGATTGATTCCATGTGTTCCTAGAAGGGCGGCCAACACTTCCAGGAAGAAGGGCAAGTTGATCTTTTAGTCCTGGGAACAGGGCCCATGTTCCAAGGAGAAAGAACAACATATGTATTCATGTAGGCCTATAAATGTACAGGGAAGATCTTTAATATTTCACTAACCCTTCAGAGTGATAAGTTTACCCCTTTATTGAGATCTATCAGCTAAGCTGGGTAAGTAGGTTACTTCTTCATCCTGAGACTGAAGGGACTGTTGGCATCTGAGATGGGCTAACAGCAAGAGTTGATGACATCAAGATGCCCTGGAGCTTCAGAGGGCCCATCTCTACCCTCTGAAAACATTTTGCCTTTAAATTATGAGATTCAGGGTGAGTTCTACCTATGCTCAGAACCAGTTAGGTTAAGGGATAGGTAATAGATAGGGATGAGTAAGAAAGGGAACACATTGTACTTAGGTGTTTATTTCTTTAAATCTCTCCTTATGAATCAGAAGATAGTGGGGAATAAGATAGAGTGAGGAAGGATAGGTGTTTATGTGGAGAGGAGGGAAGGAAATTCAGGATGGGAGTTAGATTGGAGAGGTAGGAAAGGGACTAAGGAAAGGGTGGGCAAGAAGCTGAATTAAAAGAGACATCCCTAGGATATTTCTCACCTGAAACAAAACCATCAGACCAGTGTCTGGGGATGTGGATGAGGGGCAGAGCCAAGCAGAAGCCACAGGACCTTATTCTGACCATGTGTGCAGTAGCATCAGAATGGGGGCCTTTTGGCACCCATCATTTTTCTTAAGGAGATTGAGAGAGGGAAGGAAGCTGCTAAAGAGGGGGTCCATGTGAGCTTTAAGAGGACTGTGAGGAATGCATGGGAGCTTGCCTTGGGAGGATGTGCCTTCCTGGGTGGGGACTGTCCTTACCTCACCCCCCCCACCTGTCCTCAGATATCAACCTCTTGGGATGAAGCCTCCTTCCTAGCCCTTGCTGGTTATTAAACCCAAACTAAACAGGGAGCCCTATCACTAAAGACTTCTTGGAGAGGGAAGTGGGTCTCTCTGGGGGACTCAGCAGACTTCAACATTAGAAAATAAGGCTGACAGGGATGTCTCATCCACTTTTCACACATAGCTTTTTTTTTTTTAGCTGAATGCTGTAATTCACACCCAGAAAGCCTGGCTCTGCAGAGCTTCTCCTCGGGGACTTGGCTTGGCTGGGCCTGATTGGGCTGGGCTTCCTGGAGCACTTGGGGCCCAGATTGCTGAGCAGGGCTCACCCTCATGCTGGCCCCCACTGACACCTTGGATTCACAGCTCAGGCGCTGGGGTCCTACTCGGTTAGAAGAAATGAAGATATTTAACTCAGAGGAAAAAAGATGGTTTGAGGGTACAGATGGTATCTGTGTTCTGCTATAAGAATAGTGACCAACAGGAGAGGGATGAAGCAGGGGTGCTTGGACCCAGAGAGGAGACCCAGGAGCAATGTGGGAGGGGATGGAGAGGTGGGTGTCAGCTGAAACAAGGTCAAACTTTCCCCACATTCCAGCTGTCCAGAAGTGGAATTGGCTGCCTCCGAAGATAGTGAGTTCACTGTTACTGGAGGTCTATAAACAGAAGCTGGACGAGTGTCTATTAGAGATTCCTACTTGGGTTGCAGCTGGACCAGCTGCCCTCTGAGGACCCTTCCAGCTTAGAGATTCTTCAACTGTATGGATAAGGAAGCTGAAGCTGGGGAAGGGTGAGGGGACAGGGACAGTCTAGCATCGTCATGGGCTTTGCCACTGAGCAGGCCCCCCTGCTCTGACTGGGGTCACATGGTGCCTCCCCCCTCATCTCCCCCTTGCTCCCTAGGGCTCTTAGCAGCAGATTTCAGAATGAAGCATCCCATGTGAGAAGAAAATGAATGTCAGACACTGGGTAATTTCCAACCCAATTACCTCGGAATCCCCAGAGCTACCTGCTCAGCTCTGGCCGCTGGTTCTGAGTGTGTGAGGCCCGCCTATTTATCATACGCACATGGGATTTTCAGGAAGTAACTGAATTAAACCCAGCCTGGGAAATCGGGCTGGGACTTCTCTATCATCTCCCTCCTCCTCTCCCTCTCCCTCTCCTCCATCCCTCCTCCCGCCTCTTCCCTCCAGCTCAGTATATGGAGATAGGATGCTGCTGAAGCCACAATTGTCTTCCACAGTCTATGTGCCTCGCCTGGTTAATGCCAGTCACCTAGGAGACAGAGGCAATGGGTCCGTGCACAGAGAATGGACCATCTCAATGATGCCAGTGATCTCAGCAACAGATATGACCTGGGAGGGCCCTTAGAACATAGAATGTGGAATATCAGAGCTGGAAGGGACCTTGGAAGGTGAAATGTCAGAGCTGGGAGGAGCCTTTAGAACACAGGATATTAGAGTTGGGAGGGGTCTTAGAATGTGGGAAAGATCCCACACGAGAGCTTGGATGGACCTTATGCTGTGCAGTGTCAGATCTTCAAGGGACCTTGAACGTATGGCGTATAATTCCAGAGCAGGAAAGAACATTAGAATATAGACATTAGAAGTCAGAGTTGGAACAAACCCTGAATGTAAAGAGATGGGAGAATCTAACATACAATGTTAGAGTTGTAAGGGAATTTAGAACATAGAACATGGAATGTCAGATCTTACAGGGACCTTAGAACAAAGAACATAGAATTGTCAGGGCTGGCAGAGCCTTTAGAACATAAAATGTTGGAGCTGGTAGGAGCCTTAGAACATTCAATGTCAGAGCTGGGAGGCTCCTTGGAAAAACAGAACATGGAATGTCCTATTTGACAGGGATCTTAGAACAAAGAACATAGAATTGTCAGAGCTGGGAAAGACCTTGATGAATCAATGAATACAGGAGCATTTATTAAACCCCACTCTGTGCCAAGGATTGTGTTATGTGCTGGAATTACAAGCACTTAGAATGTAGAATGTCGGAGGCAAGACGGTGTAGTGGAAGGGTTGGAGTTGGGAACCCCTGAGTTCAGATCCTGTCCCTTGCACTTATGGCGAGTGACCCCAGGAAAGTGACTTCATACTCTGAGCTAAGCTGGTGGGGATGGTGTCAGGTTATGCAGCCTGGGGGCATCCCACACTCTGTCAGATGGTCATGACTATCGGAGGTGGGCACCATGAGGAGCGTGTCTCCCACTTTTGCATCCTCCCTGTCTCCCTGCCAAGTGAGAACATTGGACCAGAAGAGGTGGGAACAGCGGGGCTCAGGTCCAGCCTCTGACACTGACCAGCTGGATGACCTGTAACTAACACCCGCCGTGTCACAGTCTCCACAAGCAGCTATAAGGTGGCTAAGAGGGCATGTGAGCCCAGGCTGTAGAATCATGGATTTAGAGAGGGAGCCCAGAGGCAACCTAATCTAACCCTCTCATTATGCAAACGAGGAAACTGAGATAGGGTCAGTGAAATGATTTGTCCAAGGTCACCTGTAAAATGAGGAGATTGGACTGTGCTCACGATGACTCTCAAGCCACAGGCTTCCTGCTTGGCTGGCAGGGAGCCTGGATGGGCAGAGTAGGGTCCACCGGCCCAGGTGGGTGACTTTGCAGGTGGCCTAGGGACCTGCTCGGAGAGGAGTATCCCCCAAATCCCCTCCCCCAAGAGTGGACACTCGCACACACGGAATCCTTCCTGGCTGATAGGATAGCTTAGCAAATCTCAGGCCACCTTGGCGGGGCTCGGAGTTTTTGCTTTCATCCTCAGCTCTAAAGATTTTCCCCTGGGATATGATTCCTACGATTGTGTGTTCTCTTTTCATTTGTAAATATTCTTCAGTGTTCACAGCCCTATGGGTTCACTGGCTCACTGCTCCTTCTACAAACACAGGCTCTTCCGCACCTTTGGAGACGGTTTTGTAAATTGTGGGGTCTGAAAACATCCCTGGCTTGGTGGCCAGCCCTCTGGGGAGGAATTGCTCCCCACACGGAGCTGGGACTAATCCTTGGACAGATAGCATGGGCATTATTTGTGAATGAGCCCAAGGAAATGCGCCGCTGTGGGCTGTGGTGTGTGAGGATGGGGGCGGGGGGGGGGGAAGGGAAGGGGAAATCTATCAATCTATCAACCAGTGAGTACTGTAAGTACCGATTATACACCAGGCACCAGAGAGAGGAAGGCAAGAGGGAGACAGTCCTTGTCCTTCCAGAGGCGCTGGGGCGTGGTGGCTGGGGATTGGAGTACTGATCCAGAGTCCCCAGGCTAGGGAAGAGAATCCTCAATCGCCAGGGTCTTTCTTGAAGCAATGACAGTGTTGGTTGGTCACCTTCTATCTACTCAGTTTGCATGCGTATAGACCTATTTATGTGACTGTTGTCTCCCTCCTTAGAATGGAAGCTTCTTGAGGGCCGTATTCACTTTTTTCTTTGTATCTTAGTGCTTGGCACAAGTAAGCACTTAATGAATGTTTGATTGATTATTGTGCCTGCCAGCTGGTGGTGAAGATGGCGGGGCAGGTGGCAAGTGCCAGTGCCAGTGAGTGGCTACATGGTTTGGACCAATATCTGCGACTGGCTTTGGAGTCTTCTTTTAAAATGCACAGGTTTAAATTGGGAGGGAGCAGGATGTCAGCCGTGAGGACTCGTTCAGTCTCCAATTCCTTCACTAGATGAGAGGATGGAGCCCAAAGGGAGGGAGGGCTGGAAGATGGAAAAGGGAAGGACAGGCCTAAGATGGTGGGGACAGAGGTGACAGGGCTGTGCCAGGGAGACATAGGAAGCAGGAGGGCACTGGGACGGTGGATAGGTAGTTTCCCCATCTATAAGAGAAGGGTTTGATTTGATAATCTCTGAGATCCCTCCCAGCCCTGACAACCCCTGTTCTGAGGCCCCTCCTAGCTCTGGCATTCCCTGTTCTGAGGCCCCTCTCAGCCCTGACATCCCCATTCTGAGGTCCTTCCCAGCCCTGGCATTCCCCGTTCTAAAATTCTTCTAGCCCTTTGTTCTGTGCCTCTTGGTGTCTGAAAAGGCCCTGAGTCAGAGAAGCACCAGATGGTCCTGGAGTTTGTGCAAAGAGGCTGGGGCAGCGGATCACTTCCCCTCTAGGAGGTGAGGATGCGCCGGGCTCCCTCACTTGAGGGTCTGTGCCTTGGGTCAGCCTCCTTTGTGGTCCCCTCGGCCCCGCCTCACCATCTCCAGCAGGGCTCTGATGCTCTCTCAGTGAGGACCCCGGGGCAGGCAGGCCGCTTCCTCTCATCCCTCCTAATCCTTTGGAGGTGCCCCCAACCCACTCAGATGCTGAAAATTTCCCAGCTGTCTCCCTGAGCACCTGCTTTGAATACCAACAGGAGGTTTAAAGTTGGGTTTCATTATTTAAAAAAAAATTAAAAATATCCTAATCTGGCAGTCTGAGGAGGTGTCAGCTGCACGGTCAGTATGGTTGTCATGGAGACCAGCAGGCAAGGCCGGCGCCCGGGAGGAGGAGAGGCCCACTTCCCGCCAAGCCGAGGTGCCAATTACCGGGGAGAAGAACGCGCAGGAGCCCGAGTGTGCCTGATGGTTAATGACAAGCGCCCCATGCGATTGCGGGAGCGAATCTCTCTTTAGGCATAATTGTCTGTATCGGAGGATGGGGGATGGGGGAGCGGATGGGGATGGAAGCAGCAGGACTGGGATGTTTAGTCTTGTCCAGGGGGAAGGACTTCCAGCCTAGGCTCCGCCTCTGACCCTCTGCTGGCCCCGGGCCTCAGTTTCCTCCCCTGTAAAATAGGGCAGGAGAACACCAGCCACCCCTTCCTAGCAGGGGTTATGAGGTTCAGTCCATCAGTCAGCAGACAAACTGGGAATCCAAAGATGAGAATGCTCAAAGGCGCTTCCATTCTGCCTGGGGAGACTCCTCCAAAACAGACGCGCTGGGGTGGCCCATGAATTTCCCAATTTTGGGGATCATTTAAAGACAAAAACACAGGAAGGGGGAAAGAAATCATGGCCTGAGAATTAATTTACCTTGAGACAATTACTTAACCAATGAGCATTTATTAAGCACTTAGTGTATACCAGGTGCTGGGCTGCCTGAAACAGCCCATAGCTTTGCTTTGCCTTGCCTCCCCTATCCCCGCCCACCAAACTCCGCCCCCGCGCCCCCCCCCCCCCCCCCCCCCCGTCAGCAAACTACCTTGCAATCATTTGGTGCCGGCAGCTTGGGTGTGGGGCACAATAGATAGCAACAAGTCTAGAGTCAAGAAGACCGGAGTTCAAATCCAGCCTCAAACATTTACTAGCTGTGTGACCTTGGGCAAGTCACTTAACTTCTGTTTGCCTCAGTTTCCTCTTCTGTAAAATGTGGATAATAGTAGCATCTACCTTCCAGGTTAGCCTTAATTATTATTATTATTATTCGATCTCCGTGTCTGTCCGCGTTGTCTCCCCCAACCTCCAGGACCTTACATTCTCTCAGTAGAGAGTCATACGGACATGATCATCGTGCCATCAGCATCATTGCTCACATTTATGTAGCACCTACTATGTGGGAGGGCTGTTGTGAGGATAATGATTGTAACTGCTTGGCACATAGTGGGTGAGCAGGGCTCAGCTGCGCCTGGAACGTAGTAGGTGCTTCATGAATGCTGGCTGACTTGTCGCCTGTGTTTGCAGGGGAGTGACCCAAGATGAGTCAGGAGAGGGAGGATGAAGCCAGGAGCTTGCATTTGGTCCTGGAGGGAGTAGTGTGTTGGGGATCCTTGAAGAGTTTGGCCTTTGTTTCCTTTGGTTAATTCAGTGTCTTTGATTGAGCCTTACGAGGTGCTAAGCCCCAGGCCCGAACCCCTGTCTATTAGGTGCTAAGCCTGTGTGGATGTGAATTGGTAACTCAGGTGGGGCTCCGGGTGGAGCCAATGAAGGGAGGTGCTAACACCAGAGAAAATCATGGGAGCCTCAGTTCTGGTCGCTCAGATGATGTTTGATGACGTCTGAAACTGCATGAAAAGGGAAGACAGAGCTATTTGCTAAAGGCTCTCACTCCTGGAGGCGTGGGACTCTGGGCAGCAGCTAGCTCTAAGGGCCGTCTGACTGAACTCAGATATTGATGGTTTTCTTGGTAACTATGAATTGTATTTGGTCTGTCTGTTGATGTTTGTAATTTGTTTGTATTTGCTCTGAAGTTCAGGGTGCCGGCTTTCCCCCCTGAACTATGTGAATGATGTCTGTGTGCTGGATTAAAGGAAGATTGATAACCCCTTAACGTTGCTTTCCTTAGTAAAGCAGATCAGAAGAACCTGGGCTTGCAGCGTTCAGTGAGCTGGTTGTCGTTGGTTTTACACCCCCCACAGCAGCTGCTAGCCGGATTGCTGAAACAAGTAGGGAGGCACTGGAGTGCTGGAGTCTACTGAGGAGCGTTCAGTGCTTACAGAGGAGGAGAGAGGAAGCTTCTTGAGGTTGCACAGCTTGGGAGGGCTGAGCTGGGAACGGAAACTGCTCCCCTTCACTTCCCATACACAGCACAGCCTCTGGGCGGCTGATGAAGAAGGGCTCAAATCTGCCTCTGAGGCTGACTGCCGGCAGGACCGTGGGCAGTGCCTTGACCTCCCTGGCCTCAGTTCTCCCATGTGTAGGACAAAGGATTTGAGGAGATGATTTCTCAGGTCTCTGCCATTCTCTTTTCTGTGTTCTGTTCAGACATTCCCTATTCTCAGGCCCCTCCCAGCTCTGACATTCCCTGTTCTAAGGCTCCTTCCCCCCAGCTCTGACACCCCCTGTTCTGAGGCCCCCCCCAGCTCTGACATTCTGTTCTAAGCTCCCTCTCAGTTCTGACATCCTGTATTGTTCTATGTGCCAGGATGTTCTATGATCTTGCCAGGCCCCAAGGGGTCTTAGTGATCCTGAGGAGGTCAGAAGAGGGTTCACCCTTCTAATCAATTTGAGGCTTCAGGAACACCTCCAGAGTCACGGGTCCCTGCCAGTGTCTGGGAGGGGCCCTGAGGCTTGAATGCTGCCAGTACCCGACCCCCAGGAGGATGTCAGATGCACCCGAGAAGCCCAAGGATGCTCGGGATGGCTCGGTCCGGCAGTAGAAAGCCCCAAGCCCTACCCCCACCCCCATACCCTCAAGCAGTCTCCACCCCATACCTGGAGCAAAGTCAAGCCAAGCAAAAATAACCCTGAGCAGAATTGACTCAAAAAATAGAGGCTGGCTTTCACAGTTACTCTGAAGGTGTCAGCGGCTCTTTAGAAGAAACCAGAACTAATTAATTATGAGGAGTCAGTCAGGGAAGCAACCATTCCCATTGCAAATGTATTCTGCTCCCTCTCAGGGCACTGACTGACCCTTTTCTGAGACCTTGAGGAGGAGGAGGAGGAGGAGGAAGAGGAGGAGGAAGAGGAGGAGGAGGAGGAAGAGGAGGAGGAAGAGGAGGAGGAGAGGAAGAGGAAAAAGGGAAGGGGAGAAGGAGGAAAGAGGAGAGGAAGAAGAGGGAGGAGAGAAGAGCGGGAGGAAGGAGGGTAGAGAAGAGGAAGAGGAGGAGGGAAACAGGAGAAAGGAAGCAGGGATGCTAATACAATGGTGGAAGAGGCAAAGGAGCTAATCCATCTAGGCTTGGTGTCAGGAAGTTTTTTCCTAAAAATCAGACCAGCCCCGAAGAAGAATGGGCTGCCTTGACAGGTAATGAGCTCCCCGTCACTAGAAGTCTGCCAGCCGGGGCTGCTTGGCTACTTGCCTTGTGTGTCTCAGAGGGAAATCCTTGCTTGGGCCTGGCTTTGATGTTTCTGAACTTTTTCTCAACTTGGAGTTTCTTCGAGGAAACAGGAAGAAGAAAAGGGGGAGGGAGGAGGAAGGGACAGAAAAGGAGAGAAAGCAGAGGAGTGGGAAGGAAGGAGAAGAAAAAGAAGAGAGGAGGAAGAAAAAGAGAGGTCTTTGGAGCCACGAGAGCCTCCATATGGGCAGCGAGTGGGAGCAGGCGTATCTGCGCATGTGTACGGAGGGAGCCTTTGAGGGAAGAGCAGGAAGATTTGGGTTTGAATCAAGGCTCTGCTGCTGCCTTAGTCAGGTGTGACCTTAGACAGGACCCAGTTCTCTGGGCCTCAGTTTCCCTGTCTGTCCACTGCAGGGGCTGGACTCTCCTCTTCCCGCTCAGATGCTCCAGGGTTCTGGGATTCCCCTGGATCGTGATTCTAGGCTTCGCCCTGCTCTTGCCCAGGCCAGGCTTGGAGGGAGGGTGCTCTGGGTGGCCCCAGTAGCTCAGGGCCCGTTGGGAGGCTACCGGCCACCACCTGGAGCGGCCTGCTCAGCATCAGGCCCCCACCCCCACCCCAAACGAAGAGCTCCCTGGAAGGAACTCAGATGCAGCCACAGGAAAGAGGAGGGCCCCGAGGGATCTGCTAATGAGTTGAGATGAAAAGGCCCTGAGTCTGCCCAGGCTGCCAGCAGAGACCAAAGAGGAAGGCGGAACCTCAGCCAGGAACAAGGGGAGGCCAGGTAGCTAGGAGCCTGGGCCCCATCCTTTCCTAGAGTGCTTCTGGGGTGGGGGGAGTGGCCCTGGCTGAGTCCCAAATCCCGGTGATACAGCCTCCTCCCAGCCAGGGCTGGTGAGACCCCCAAATCTCCAAGGCTGGTTCTTGTCCCCAGCAACTGCTGACACCCATGTCTTGGAGGGGAGCAGGCAATTTGGAGGATCCGTGGAATGCATTCTCCTGTTAGGAGAACCTCCTCAAGGGGAACCTCCTTGAGGGCAGGGACTCTCTTACTAGCCGATATTGGTGTCCCCAGCATTGAGCACAGTGCCTGGCACATAGCCCTTAATTAAGGCTTCCTCCATCGTTAGTCGTCTATCTGACTCCTAAGGTTCTGCCACGAAGAGCTCCATTTCCACTTGGGGGTTGAAAGGGTCTGTATTGGGGCTTTCCCTTGGAGAGTGAGTACTGGTTCAGGATGTCTCGGGACCTTTTCCCAGGCAGGAGAGCCCCTTCCCCACCCCCTGACCAACGGATGAGGAGAAGTAGCCACCCAGGGCTCTCTGTGGGACACGCACGAGTATTTCCCAATGTGGGATTTTTTTTGAATCGAGGGAGAATCATATGTTGCTGTGTTTAAATAAAACATCAGCTAAAGCTTCAGCCACCCACCCGCCCACCCACAACCTGGGCCCATGGCGACTGGGAAGAATTCTGATTTTATATAACTGGGCAGATGGGGAATTGATGGCCTGGGCCATAGGCCCAGGGAGAGTTGGAGGCCTGACCTCCCCGAGGCTTGTGCCAGAGTGTGTTCGATTGGCACTCAGAGCCCCAGGGGAGCAGAGGATTAGAAACACCCCCACTCACAAGCAACTACAACACAGCCATTTGGAGCGCACTGAGCTGCCCTGGGAGCCGGGGATCTGAGTTCGAGTCTCCCGACACTTACATGCTTTATGACCCTGGGCAAGTCACTCAAATCTCTGAGCCTGATTCATCATCTGTGAAAAAGGGAAGAGAGAATTTTTGCTGCCTCTTCTTGAGAGGGATGGGGAGGATGGCATTCGGCAAACCTTATAGAAACGGGAGTTACTGATATGACCTTTATTACACTACAGTGAGCCTCAGTTTCCCCATTGGTTAAATGGGTTGCTTGCATTGCAGGGCTATGGTATAAACCTTGGAAAATGACCCGGTGGGTCTGGTGTTCTGGCCCCACTCCAGCCGGGCAGTGTCGGGGAGGAGAAGCCCCAGGAAGGGGCAGCCAAAAAGCTGGCTGTTAGATGGCAGAGAGGGACCCCCCCCTCCCGCTCCAGCCTCTCCCTGAGCTGGCTCTGTTCTCAGCCGACATCTGGGAGCCCCTCAGAATTCCTTTCTTCCCTCCTGTTCCTCCTCACAGACGAAAGAAAGACTGGAAAGATTCTGTGAGAAACGGAGGCCATCTGCTTGATATGAGAACCATCGCTCTGCTGAGCCCCTCCCCCACGGCCGCCCCCACCCTCCCCCGCATTTCTGCAAATGCCGGCACCAACCCGTTGCACAGGGACATTCCTGCCCATGACACCGCTCTCCTGCATGGACCCCTGCATGCCCTGGAAGGCCTCTGCCCTCCCCCAGTCACACTCCGGCTTCCCTGGCAATGAGATCCCATTTCTGTAAACTGCCTCCTGCCTGCGACCGCCATGGCTCTCCTGCAAACATCACCAATGTCTTGCAAACTCCACTGCAACCCTGCAAGGGCCATTATTTACCTGAAAACATCATTGCTCTCCTGCAAGGAACACGGCTTTCCTGTAATTCTTTGAAGCAGCTCCTGCAAACACCACTGGTTTTCTGCAAGTGCCCTTGTATTCTTGAGAACACCAAGCTATTCTTGCAAACACCTTCACCCTCCTGCAAACACCTTCTCCTTCCTGCAAACACCTTCACTCTCCTGCAAACACCTTCTCCTTCCTGCAAACACCTTCACCTTCCTGCAAACACCTCCTTCCTGCAAACACCTTCACCCTCCTGCAAACACCTTCACCCTCCTGCAAACACCTTCATTCTCCTGCAAACACCTTCTTCTTCCTGTAAACACCTTGTCCTTCCTGCAAACACCTTCACTTTCCTGCAAACACCTTCACCCTCCCGCAAACACATTCATTTTCTTGCAAACACCTTCATTCTTCTGCAAACACCTTCTTCCTGTAAACACCTTGTCCTTCCCGCAAACACCTTCTTCCTGGAAATACCTTCGCCCTCCTGCAAATACCTTCACCCTCCTGCAAACACCTTCTCCTTCCTGTAAACACCTTCACCCTCCTGCAAACACTTTCACCCTCCTGCAAACGCCTTCTCCTTCCTGCAAAAACCTTCTTCTTCCTGGAAACACTTTCACTTTGCTGCAAACATCTCCTTCCTGCAAAACACCTTCACCCTCTTACAAGCACCTTCACCCTCCTGCAAACACCTTCACTCTCCTCCAAACACCTTCACCCTCCTGTAAACACTTTTTCCTTCCTGCAAACACCTTCACCTTCCCACAAAAACACCTTCTCCTTCCTGCAAGCACCTTCACCCTCCTGCAAACACCTTATTCTTCCCGGAAACACTTTCACTTTGATGCAAACACCTTCACCCTCCTGCAAACACCTTCACTCTCCTGCAAACAGCTCCACCCTCTTGTAAACACCTTCACCCTCCTGCAGACTTAGTCATATTTCTTCCAACAGCATCTCTCTCCTCCAAACACTTTCACTCTTCTGCCATCACATTCCTATAGACGGCACAGCATTCCTCCAAATATTATCACTCCCGCCTACCCACCCACCATGGCTCCCTTGCAGACATACTCAATGTTCCCAGCTTATCTCCTCCACTGCTGTGTTTCCTGAAATCCCATCCCATTTCCACACATATCATGGCTTCCTAAAAACATCGCCATTCCCCGGCAAACACTTTCACCCTCTTGCAAACGCCATCTCCCTCCAGCAAACACCGGTGATCTCCTGCAAACAGTATTACACGCCTGCAAGTTCAGCCTTATTCCCACAAACCCCATCTCACTAAGACAAACACACAATCTTATTCTTGCAAACCCCACCTTTCTTTCGCAAACACCATCAAATTCTTGCAAACACCATCATTCTTCAGCAAACACCGTCACATTCTTGCAAAAATAAAATCACTATCTTGCAAATGCCATTCTATTCCTGCAAAGGCCAGTGCTCTCTTGGCATATAGTAGGTGCTTAGTAAATGCTCGTTGACTTGCATCACTGGGCACACTTGTTCAGTCCTCTGATAGATGCCCTCGCTCTCACTCTGCACATATACCATCAAACCCTTTGATCTCCTACAGACACCTTTGCATCTCTGCCACTCTCCTGTTGACACCATCACATCTCCCCCTGTCTACACCACTGTATTTCTTTCAATACTAAAGCATCACTGCAAAGACCCACTGTCACCCGTATGAAAATATCAATGCATTCCCCCGAAACAGCAAATGGTGGAAATGTTCACATGAGGCCCAAAGAACTAGCCAGTTTGGAATAGATGGATCCCTTCACAGAATCATAACGTGAGAGCTGGAAGGAATATTAGAGACTTCCTACTCCAATCATCTTCCAGATTAGGGCTAGAATGGGGAAGGGACTTGGCTAAGGTTACCCAGCAAATTGTTGGCAGGGGAGAGATTAGAATCCAAGTCTTCTGAGTTCCAGTGAGGGACTCATTCTGCTATACCAGACAACTCACAGTCACGAAAAAAAAACAATCGATAGGTTAAAATGTTTATTTTTTCAGCTAGTGTTTGTCCAGGTGTTAGCAGATAGGACAAGGTCCTTTGGTGGAAACTGAAGCTCAGAAATGTGGAGCCATAACCACAACTGCTAATGCAGAAGGAGGGGAAGAACAATCCCCAAGTTACTGACTTTTGTTCCTGGTTTGTGGGAGGGACAAACAATAAACAAGTTTTTGAATTTTGTTCTTGGTTATATTCTTGTCTATAGAAGGGAAAAAACAGTCAGCAAATTTATGAATTTTGCTCCTATTTATACTCCTATTCCCATACGTGATTTATTGCTGTTCAGTTGTTTGGGGTTTTCTTGGCAACGATACTGGAGTGGTTTACCATTCCCTTTTTCAGCTCATTTTACAGGTGAGGAAACTGAGGCCAACAGAGTTATGTGACTTGCCCAGGGTAAGTGAGGTTGGATTTAAACTCAAGTCTTCCTGCCTCCAGGCCCAAAGCTCTGTCCACACCCATCAGATGGGGTTGATGGTGGTTTATTTGCAGAATGGCCATCGTGGGCAGAAGAGGGAAAGTAGCGTTATGGGAGGAGAAAAAACTGGTTTATTGTTTATGTTTGCATTGGAGAGGCTGGTGACGGCCTGTGTTTACTGACTGGAGTCTGTGGCCAGGATAAATGATAATCTGTGCTTGCTGCTGTGGGGAGGAGGGCGTCAGGAGACCACCTCCTAATCATGCAAGAAGAGCATCCAGGAGGGTCATGGACACAGCAGCTAAGCCTGTTGCAAAAGGGTAAAGGTGGCTATGGCGACTGTCTACCTTACCTAACTGTGCCTCAGTTTCTTCATCTGTAAAATGAGGGGAATTGGACTAGATAATCTCTAAAGTCCCTCAAAAAAATCACCATTGTTGGCAGTGAGGTGTAGTGGATAGGGAAGTGAGATGTAGTAGGGAACCAGCTTTTATTTAGGAAGACCTAGGTTCAAATCATGCCTCTGATGCATACTGACTTGTGTGACCCTGGGAGAGTCACTTCTCAGTGTGCCCAGGAACCTGGATAAAACAGGGCTTCTTAACCTGGGATCTGTGAACTTGGAGGGGAAAAATTACTCCTTTCTTTCCTCCAAACCTTAATGGAAATTCAACATTTCCTTCCATTCCGAATTAACAACAAACACATGTGATTCTGAGAAGGGGTCCAGGGGCTTGACCACACTGACAAAGGGGTCCATGACCCAAACTTGGCAATGAACCCCAGGTCTAAGGGTAGATTGGATGCTCTGAGTCCTGCACTTTGATTCCCCACCACCTGCTCTTTCCTCTGATCCACACTATCTGTGCTGGCCAGGACGAGTCATATTAGCTCCGAGCCCCCAGGCCACCTTCCAGGAGGCACGGTGGAAAGCCTTATCGGAAGACCTAGATTAGAATCCTACTTCAGGCTCCTCTCAGACACCTCCAGCCGTGTCTGCCCCTCCCCCAAGGGGAGACTCTTCATCACTGCTGAGGCAAGGCGAGGGAGAGGAAGAAGAAGAAAAATGATAATAGTAACAGTAATAATATACATTCCTATAGTGCTCAATCTCATCTGATCTTTTTTTGAGAGGCAGTGTGGTGTACTGGCTAGAGTACCTGACTTGGGGCCAGGAAATCCAGCATTTAAATCAGATGTTGACCTTTACTTCATACAAGCCATTTAACCTCTCTGAACTTCAGCTTCCTTATCTATAAAATATGAGTTTTGGGGGGATGTTTTCTGAATCCATCTCGATCCATGGCTCACAACAATTCTGGGAAATAGGTTCTATGGGTATGGTTATCTCCATTTTATAATTGAAGAAAATGAGGTTAAGTGATTTGTCCAGGGTCACACAAGTAGTAAGTATCTGAGCTCAGACTTGAACTCAGATCCTCCTGACTCTAGCACTCTATTCACTGAGCCACCTATCTGCCATGGCAGCCCTCTGGGCAGGGGCTGGGCCCTGGGGCTCCGCTTCTCCCTGTGAGCCCTCATTTGTCCCTATCTCTGGGGGCTAGGCCAGGGGTTTTCAGCCCTCCATCAGTACAGGGACTCCCTTCTTCCTCCCGGTCCAGAGTTCTGGGCACGGAGCCAGCAGCCTCTCTGGTCTGGTGCAGAAAGCCTCCTTTGCGCCTCCCCCTCTGGCCTCTGGACCGCTGAGGGTAATGAGGCTGGAGCAGGCACCGAATCCATCACGAGCTCATGAGATCAGACTCAGCTGCCAGGGACCTCAGGGGTCTTCGAGTCCAGACTCTCGTTTGACAAGGGAGGAAACTGAGTGCTCCGAGCATCAGGCAGTGCCACTGGAAAGAACACCGAGGGAGGAGAAAATTGAATTATTCTTGACCGAAAATTGAAAACCAAATTAACAGAACAAGTCTATGTGCAGTCATGGCCTGATCATCGAGTTGAAGACAGTTTGCAGGACAGGGTGTCCGAACCCTGAGCCTGAGAGGGACCAGGGCTGCTCTGTGTGCAGGGCAAGGGAGCCGGAGAAGTGGTGGGGAGAGGGCAGAACCCTCCTGGGGGGCCGGACCAAGGAGCAAGAGCCACTGAAGGTCTGTCACATGCTGATGGCACGCCGGGGGGCCATGACCATCCCCATCCCAGAGGAGGAGGCTGGGGCTTAGCAAGCTAACGTGACAGGTTTTTTTTTCTCTCTCAGCTAGCTATAATCCCTCAGAGGACAGGAACTGTTTCTCTTTTGTCTTTGTTAGCTAGAGCACCTGTTGTTCCGTCCTTTCAGTCGTGTCTGACTCTTCATGACCCCATTTGGGGTTTTCTAGGCAAATATTCTGGAGCGGTTTGCTATTTCCTTCTCCATCTCATTTTACAGATGAGGAAACTGAGGCATGCAGGGTTAAGTGACTTGCCCAGTGACTTGTCCAACTAGTAAGTGTCTGAGGCTGGATTTGAATTCCGGAAGACTCCAGGTCTGGTGCTCTGTGCATGCCACGGAGCAGCTAGAGCCCCTAGTAGGTGCTTAATGATTACCTGATGGATGATTATATATAAGAGCTGTTGTCTTCTTCCCTATTAGAATATAAACCCCTTGGGGGTGGGAATTACTTCACTTTTCTTTTTGTAATCCCAATGCTTAGTGCAGGGTAAAAGCCTTGGCAACAGATTAGAGATAGGGAAGGGGGAGAAAGAGTGAGGAATGAAGGTGACTCCCAGGTTTTGAGCCCAGGGGACTGGGAGGAGGCTGGGCTCTCAGCTAACTGTGGGGAAATTAGGAGCAGGGATGGGCTTGGGGAAACGACAATGAATTCAGTTTTTAACATGTTGAGCTCCAGGTGTCTGTGGGATGTCTAATTGGAGATGTGAGACTGGCAGTCTGCAGAGAGGTCAGGGCAGGATAGATAGGTTTGAGAGTCATCTGCACAGAGATGGTCATTAAATCCATGGGAGTGAGGAGACCACCTGGTGAAATATAGGGGGAGAAGAGAAGAGGGGTCCAGGACAGATCCTTGGGGAACAGCCGCGGTTAGTGGGCATCACCTGGAGGAAGGTCCAGCAAAGGAAGCTGGGAAGGAGTGGCCAGGTAGGCAAAGGGGTGTCATGAAAACCTAGAGAGAAAGGAGTGTCCAGGAGAAGAGGGTGATGGATGGACTGTGTCAGAGCCTGTAGAGAGGTCAAGATGGATGAGGACTGAGGAAAGCACATTCGTCAGCTTTGACAATTAAGAGACCGCTGGTAACTTGGAGAGAGTGGTTTCAGGGTAGCGGTGAGGATATTGCTTTGTGGACCTTGAAGTCCCAGATCCAGAGGTAAGTCGATTGTTTCATGATCAGAGCCAAGTGCTAAGTGAGATCTTGGGGAGGGCAGGAGAAGGGGCCGGTCAAGATGGGTTGTCTGGAAGACGCGGTCATATGGTCATCTTGTCAGTCTGTGAAACATAGGGACAGGTAAGGACTCAAGTCCATGCAGGTTGGTCCATGGCGGGTGATAGTTTTTCTCCAGAGGAGGTGTCAGTCTGGGTAAGGGTCAAGGGACCTCCTGGCTTTAATGGATGGCTGTGTATTTGAACGGTTTGTGTGGAATAAGTGGAGGGAGGGCTGGCAGAGCAGGTGAGGAAAGGATAGAATTCTCTGCCCTGATCTCAGCATCCTCCACCCCTGTCTGGTAAGGAGATGAAGAGAGGTCCAGGCAGGGCTCAGCAGAGGCAGGGAGGCAGACACTGAGAGGGCACGGCCATCAGGAGGTCTGAGAGGGGCTGGCAGGGGCTCCTCCCAGGCTCCCAGGATCACGGAGGCAGAAGAACAGAAAGGACCCCCAGGCGAACCTAGAACCGAGCTGGAAACCTCTGGGACAGCCCCACCAAGTGGTCCCCGGCATCTAGAGGGAGGGTGGGTAAAGGACTGAGCTTGGAGTCAGGAAAACCCAAGTTCAGATCCTGCCCCAGACACTTCCTAGCTCTGGGACTTTGGGCAAGTCACTTACTGCTGTCTGCCTCAGTTTCTCCATCTGTAAAATGTTAATAATAGTAGCACCTACCTCCCAGGGTCATTCTTGAGAGGATTGAATGAGATAACACATGGAGAGTGCTTTGTAAACGTTAAAGAGCTATGTAAATGGGAGATATTTTATTATTTATTAGGAGTCTTCCTCCTTATATCTTCCTCCTCCCCCTCTTCCCCTTCCCTCTCTTCTTCCTCCCCCTCCCCTCTTCTTCCTCCCATCCTCTTCCCTCTCATCCTTCCTCTTTTCCTCCTCCTCCTTTTCTTCCTCCTCCTCCCCCTCATCCTTCCCCCTTCCCTCCTCCTTTTCTTCCCCCTCTTCCTCCCATCCTCCTCCCCCTCATCCTTCCCTCTCCCCTCCTCCCCCTCATCCTTCCCTCTCCCCCCCTCCTCCTTTTCTTCCCCCTCCTCCTCTCCCTCCTCCTCCCCCCTATTCTTCATCATCATAAGAGGCACCAGGGGTTAGCAGACATTGGGTCAGAATCAGGAAGACTTGGGTTTGAGTCTTGCCTCCAACACAGACTGGCCGTTGGGCCTGAACCTCTCAGGACCCCCAGACACCTCTTGGGCATTCAGTGGCAGAGCAGGCGATGGTCTTTGCAGGTACAGGGAGCTCCCCACCGGGAACACCCCGATCCCACCAACACCCAAGTCAGATCCAAAGATAACGGGCATTCACACTCCTATTGGGCTTCAAGGTTTGCCAATCACAATGCATTCAGTAACCTCCATCAAGACTCCCACGAGGCAGGTAAGGTTTGTTACTATGTGGAAACCAAGGCCTGCAGTCACACAGATAGGCCTCTGCCTCCAAACCCTGGGCTATGCTCCATTCTCTTTGTTAGTTCCTCCAGCTGAGTTAATGAGCTAAAATATATAACAGGCTTTGCAAACCTTATGTTGCTCATTGAGTATTAGCTGGAGCTCTGAGACTTGGAAGCTGGAGCTTCCTCTGGGGAAGGAGGCGGGCAGGGGCTGGGCCGGGCCTTGAGGGGACCTGTCCAATGACTTGGTCTTGCTACTGGCAGATTTTTTTTTGTCAATCTCCATAATTAAAGCTGAGCAAACTCTTGAGCTGGACTGGGGCTCCCTAGGGATCCTGGCGCTCTCTGATGAATTATTTATCCTGATCAAGAACTCAAATCACGGTGGCGGAGGAAACGGCCTCAAAGCCCTGCTGTACCACCAAGGACTCTGGGGAGGATGCTGGGGAGAAGGGGCTCAGCACAGGGGGAGGTCCTTAGCTTTCTAGCTGGGCCCACAGGAAGGCCTGGCTCACTCCCTCCCCACCCTGAGGGTGGCTCCTGGAGGCTGGACGTGACAGGTGCTGCTGCCCTTGGGTCAAGCCCATCACCCAAATTCTAGCCCCAGCTCTGATGCTAATTTGCTGTGTGATGGTGGGCAAGCCCCTGCCTTTGTCTGGGCAGCAAGCACACAAGCTTCTTTTCTCATGTGCTGCTTTACTCACTGGGTTGTTGCCAGGCTCCAATGGACAGGCAACCTTCAAAGCACCATTTAAAAGGTGGTTATTATCATCATTTAGTGCAAACTGAAATCTCAGTTATTTATTTTATTTATTTACTTATCTGTATATCTGTCCATTCATTAGTTCATCTATCTATCTATCTATCTATCTCTCTATCTATCTATCTATCTATCTATCTATCTATCTGTTCTTCTGTCTCTGTCTTTCTGTCTCTATTTATTTTGGGAAGACCTTCTGGGTGAGAAAACTCCCTTTATCAACATAGGCCGGCACCTTCTCATCTTGAAGAGTTACTTAGGGTTGGTGAAGTGACTCACATACGATGTGTCAGCAGTGAGACTCGAAGCCATCTCCAAGGCCTACTCCACAGTGCCTCTCCAGATATCCTCCTCCTCCTCATTACTACTGTTACTCACTGTGTGGTAGCTCCTTGAGGGCAGGTTCTGTTTTGTTTTCCTCTAGGTTTCCCTAGCACCAGAACAGTATCTGGTCCATGTCCGGTGTTAAATAAATGTTGGTGGAATGATTGACATATTGCTTGGATCAGTGAATAAGAGCAGAATGGGCTTGGTGCCTCTCTCTCCCAGGACGCCGTTTCAGGAAAGCTCTCCTTTCCCTTCAACTCTCTCCTCCACCATCTCCTTTCCAACTTTCCCCTACAATTCTAGAATGATGAAACATGTTCAAGTCAATTTTGCCATTGTTCCTGGATAGGGCATGCCAACCTACTCCTCTACTCACCATCCCAGTAACTTCCTGGACTAAAGGGCCCCTCTCTGGCTGCCACTCTCCTATGTAGACTGTTTCCTGCATGCTAATGCTTGAGGGTAGGGACTGTCTTGCCTTTCTTTTTGTTTGTGTCTCCAGAAGTTAGAACATAGCAAATGCTTAAACATTTTTTTATTCTTTGTTTTATTTCTTAGCACAGTGCCTGGCACACAGTAGGCACTTAGTAAATGCTTGTTCGCTTGACTTCATTCATTCATGGAAGGTTTCCTAGGAAGATATAAGCCTTTCCAAAAAGGGAAGATGTGGACTAAATTGGAGATTTCCACCCAAAGGGAACTTTAAATTAAATAATCTAGTGCCATTCTCATTTTCCAGAAGAGACGGCTGGAGGTCACCAAGAGGAAGTAATTTACCCACAGACCTCTAACTATGTGGTAGCCCAGTCTTGCTTCAAACCCCGAGTTGAAAAGGAGGGGAGAAGGCATCCGTGATGGAATCGGTGCCTCAAAGGATTAGCACGGGAAGGATGGATTCTAGGGGCTGTTTAGTCAATCTCACTTTTCTCTGAGATGAAACAATGGAGACTAAAATCCCGAAGTTTATGAAGGGTAGAGATGTGACTCCAACCCGAGATCTCTGAATCTCCTCTCAGTCCAGCATTCTCTGCTCTGTTTGATGCTGAGATGAGGCCAGACCCCAGTCTGTGGAATCCTCCTTCCCCAGATAATCTCCTGGGCCATTGGGGAAGGCAGGGTTGGTGCTGAAGAATAAAAACAGCCGTTCTTACCACTTGTGGGGAGCAGGAATCTTCCTCTGTTTTTGGAAGAGCTTGTGCTGATGTGTTATTTATGGCTAAGGAAATTTCCATCCTAGACATTCCAGGCTGCTTTGTTCTTAAGACTGAATGGGTTGTGTGTCCATTTTAATCAGAGGCAGGGTCAGACCCAGCTCCTCCTGGTTCTGTTGGAAAGCTGTCACCCCCATAGCCCTGGTGGTCCTTTGGCCACTTCGAGTCCCACTGAGGCTGTTGCTCCCCATTGCTCTCCCAAGGTCAGGACTTGTGGGCACTATTGGGGAAGGACAGTTGCAGAAATCCCATCTGTCCCAGAGAAAGACCTTTGACAGTGTCTGGGAGCAGCAGTCTCAAGGCTTTTTCCAGGGGAGGGCAGTCAGGATGCCAAAGGCACCTCAAGATCATGCCTTAGGAGGGTAGTTGAAAGGATTTGCTGTTATTCAGCCATTCTTCAGTTGTTTCTGACTCTTTGTGACCCCATTTGGGGTTTTCTTGGCAAAGACACTGGAGTGGTTTGCCATTTCCTTCTCCAGCTCATTGTACAGATGGGGAAACTGAGGCAAACAGTGTGAAGTGACTCGCCCAGGGTCACCCAACTAGCAAGTGTCTGAGGCCGGATTTGAACTTAGGGAGATGAGTCTTCTTGCCTCCAGAACCAGTGCACTATCTATTGTACAATCCTGCCCCAGATGAAGGAAGTGAGGATGCTTGTCAGGGAGAAGCCTTTCCAATCCCCTCTTTGTTCTAGCACCCTCAGTTAATTATTTCCTTATTATCCTACTTGTAGGTTGTTCTGTACATATCTGTTTGCATGTTGTCTCCCCCTAGAGATCACAAGCTCCTTGAGGGCAGGGGCTGTCTTCTGCCTCTTTTTGTATCCCCAGTGCTCAGTACAGGGCCTGGCACATAGTAGGCACTTAATGAATGTTTACTGATTAATTGAATGAGAAGACTTAGGGAGAGGACAACAGCCATATGCAGGTAAATGAAGGGCTATCATGGGATAGTGTGGTTAGCCATATGCTGCTTGGACCCAGAGAGGCACCGTGGGCGAAGGTGATAAAGATCTAGGTGTAGTATCAGGAAAAGCTTCCTAACAATCGGTGCCAGTGTGATGAACCGCCTGGAGAAGAGAGGGGCTCCCCTTTGTCAGAGGCCTTCAGGAAGGAGGCTGGGGACCGTTGCTGGGGCCATTGTGGAGGAGACGTTGTTCAGGCCAGGGAACTTCCTTCCCACTCGGGGAGTCTTGGCGAGGCTTTGAATGGCTGGGTTTCTGACCCTTTGAAGATGATGAGGATGAGCTCCCATCTGTCTATGACAGAGTCCGAGGTCAGGCTGCCGGACCAGCACTTGAATCTGGATCTCCCACCTTCAACATCAGGGCTCTTTCCTCTAGGTCTTGGGTCTGGATCTTGGGTCTCGGTGTCAGTAACCATGAGGCAACGTGTAATTGGTCTCGTTTCTAGATCCCTGGACTTGGAGTCAGGAGGTGCTAGGTTCAAACCCCATTTGCGACCGTAATTAGCTGAGTACCTTTGGGCAAGATGTTTACCTCACCTGTGGAGTGAGGTAATTGTTTTTTTAACTGGTTAAGTGACTTCATTGACCTAGGGGGCCTCTGGCGGATGAGTGATCGAGTCAGTCACAGAGTCTGGACCAGCCCAAGCTTCCTGACTCCCAGGCAGAGGTGGGGTGGGATGGACCTGATGGGTTTTTTGGAGGGGGCTAGTCTTGTCCTCAAAAGTGGAAGGGGGAAATAGGTTTTGCATGACTTCATATATATAATTAATATCTTATTGCATGCCTTCTCAATGGCTGTAGGAAGGATGGGAGGAAAAGAGAATTTGGAGCTCAAAATTAAAAAGAGAATGTTAAAAATTAAGTAAATAGATAAATAAATAAAGTGGAAGAGGGAGGCAAGGCAGGGCCCCCTGAGACCTGAGCAGAGCTCAGCTCTGCCCTCATCCCTCCCTTCTTCAAAGTTTGCATGATCATAGACTGTCTGAGCTGGACGGATGCTCATTGGGCGATCTGACCAAGAAACCTTCCTCCGACAGAGCTCACACTTCCTCTGCTGTGAGACCCCCAGGGAAGGGGAGATCACTGCCTCCTGAGGCAGCCCCTTCCCCTGGGGACAGGTCTCCCTGTTATCCAGCCCAGACCGGCTCCCACCCATTCATGGCTCCTGGGTCTCTCTTCTGGGGCCACGAAGAATACTTGGCCCATCCCTCTTTCCCAACCTTGAACGGTCAGCCCGTCTTCTCCAATCTCTTCTCTAGACCAGCCATGCCTCGTTCTTGCTTCCTGGCCAGCCTAGAGTTGGTGGGGCTTGGGCTCAGGGCCTGATGGGAAAGAGGGACCCAGTAAAATTCCACCTTTGAGGCTAAGCATGAGTCGCCAGCTGGCAAATCCTGTAGGGACGGTAAAGAGATGCAGGGAGAGTGTGGGCAGGGCCCCGCCTGAAAGCTCTGAATTCCAGATTTGGTTCGGCCCCGATTTGCTGCATGACCTTGGGAGATCTACTCCCCCTCTCTGGGCTGCAGATTTCTCCGAGAAAGAAAGGGGCAGGACAAGACACGCACGAGATCCCAGCTACATCTGACATGAGGCACCAAAAATGACAGTTTTAAGCTAAAAACAAATGCAAGATACATCCTGCATCCCTCATCTACCCTCCCAACTCCCACCCAGGACCATAGGGATAAAATAGATCCTAGTTTGAGCCCTAGAAAAACAACTTCCTTTTTGAGTGGCTCAGGGTGAGGAGCCTTGGATGTGGAGTCAGAGGGTTTGGGTTCGAATCCCAGCTTGGCCCAGTATAGCTTTGGTGACCTTGAACAAGTAAGTCACTCTCACTCTCCAGGTTTCTGTAAAAGGAGGCTGGGTGGGTGGACAAGAGGACCTCAGAGGCCCTGCCCCGCTCCAGGACAGTGTGCCCACCGGGCAGTCCCGACTGTCCACTTTTGTCCTATATAGGACGAGGTCTGTTTGCACCTCCAGGGTCTCTGCCAGCACCATCCCCCCAAGCATGCCAGGGCAAGCGGTACTGCCCCATTTTCCAGATGGAGAAACTGAGCAAGGCGAGTGAAGGGAGGGGAAGAGCCGGGGAGCAGCTTCCTGGGAGAGTCATCTGCTCTGTAGGAGGGTGAAGGCTCAGCCAGTGTTATTTATGCCCAGGCTGCCTTCTGGGCGGATATGCAAATGAGAGAGGAAGCTACTGAGGCTGAGCCTGTGAAAGGGGGTGTGTGCGTGTGTATGTGAGTGTGTGTGAGCTTCTGTTTGTGCATGTGAGCACATGTGTGTGCACATATGTGTGCTTGTGCACCAGCATGCCCCATGGGCATTGTACACCTGCATATAAGGTGTGCATGTGTGTGTAAGTGCATGAGCTTCTGTTTGTGTGTGTGAGCACACATGTGTGTGCATATGTGTACTTGTGCACCAGCACGCCCCATGGGCATTGTACACCTGCATATAAGGCGTGCATGTGTGTGTAAGTTCATGAGCTTCTGTTTGTGTGTGTGAGCACACATGTGTGTGCATATGTGTACTTGTGCACCAGCATGCCCGCAGGCATGAATGCGTGTGTGAGCTTCTGTTTTTGTGTGTAAGTACATGTGTGTGCACATATGTGTGCTTGTGCACCAGCATGCCCCATGGGCTTTGTGCACCTGCATACACAGCGCGCATGGGTGCACTAGTGTGCATGTGTGCAAGTGTGTGAGCTTCTTGTGTGTGAGCACATGTGTGTGTGCGCAAATGTGTACTTGTGCATCAGCATGCCCTGCAGGCATCATGCACCTGTGTACTCAGGCATGCATGCGTGTGTGAGCTTCTGTTAGCGTGTGTTTCCCAGCTCTGACATCCCCTGCTCTGACCACCCCTCCCCTCCCAGCTCAAACAGTCTCTGTTCTTCAGTCTCTCCCATTTCTGGAGCTCTGTGGTTCTGAGGGGGCATAGTGAGCCATTCTTGGGAAACGAAGGCAGGGTTGGTTCTGGTCAGAGAGTGCTTCGTCCTCAGGCAAAAGCCTGGTCCTCGGTCTCAGAGCAGGGGAGCCTCCACCCCCTCCTGTGTCACGAATGGGGAGGGGTGTCAGGCACAGGCAGCCCCTGGGGCCGCCCTGCTGGCCTCCTCTGTTCGGATGCTGGGGGTGGGGGTCCGAGGGAGAAGAAGAGGGCTTGTTTGTGTCTTTTCAGCCTGGCTGCCTCTGCTGATCTGAGGCTGGGCAGAGGATCCCTGGGCTCCCGAGCATCCTAGCAAGAAGAGACCGGTACGGCGATTTAGTCTGAGCTCCTCCCTTTACAGTGGGGGATTGTGGCCCAGAGAGGGCCAAGAGCTTCAGACAGGGCCACACAGCAGCCAGTGATCCTTCTTTCTGTGATATAACAGATTTCCTTAGAGACAGCAAGGGAGACACAGTGGATTGGGTGGGTGTTAGAATTGGGATCGGGAGGATCTGAGTTCAAATGCTGTATCAGACACATTTTTAGCTGTGTGGCCCTGGTCAGGTCACTTCTATCTGCCTTGGGGATAATAATAGCACTTCTCTCCCAGAGTTGTTGTAAGGATCAATGGGATGTTCGTAAAACGCTCTGTAAACCTTCAAGTGCTTCTATTATATGCACGTTACATGTTACACTAATACATAAGTTACTAATATTATCACGTTCCAAATGAAGCGATCACGACCCACACAGGTCCGCGCCTTGTCGCAGCTCACACAGACAGTAAGCGGCAGGGCTGGGATCCCCAGGGTCCTGCGTGCCAGCTGGGCGGCTCTTCCTCTGAGCTGGTCCCAAACCCTGTGAGCTCGGGTGTCAGGGGTATCTAAGCTGGTCCTAGAGCTCACATCGACTCCTGGGAGCTTGTTTGGCTTTCTCTGGGATCCACTGTGTGGGCACCACTGGGAAAGACTCCTTCCCGGGGAAGCCTGGGGAGCCCCTCCGAGACTCCCGGCGTCCTGTCCTCCGTCCTGGACGGCCAGAATCCCTCTGCCTTCCCTTGCTGTTTTAGTTGTTCCAGGACCCCATTCGGGATCTTCTTGGCAGAGATACTGGAGCGCTTTGCCATTTCCTTCTCCAGCTCATTTTACAGATGAGGAAACTGAGGCAAACAAGGTAAAGTGATTTGCCCAAGGTCACACAGCTAGTAAGTATCTGAGGACAGATTTGAACTCAGGTTTCCTGACTCCCGGCCTGGTCCTCTCTCCACTGCACCACCTAGCTACTCTTCTTCCCCTTGCTAGACAGTATTACAAGCGTGGACTGAAATGTCCTGAATTAGAGCAGACTTGTGAAAGGTGAGTGGTCAGGCAGCTTACTGGAGGGCCTGTGGGTTTGGGAAGGTAGGGCAAGGATTTCCCCCGAGGAAAGCCAGGCTATCAGGAGGCAGGAAGGCACACAGGCCTTGGAGAAAAGAATGAGGTAAGGTTCTTGAAGGCAGGTTCTGCTTTTCGTTTTTCTCTTTATCAGTTTGTACAAAGTAGGCACTTAACGAATAGCTTTTGAATGAATTAGTGAATGGATGGCCGAGTGAATGAATGAATGAATAGCTTAATGAATAGAAAATGAATGAACAAATGAGCAACTGAGTGAATGAATGGATAATTGAATTAATGGATGGATGGTTGGATGGTTGGATGGATGGGTGGATGGATGGATGGATGGATGGATGGATGGATGGACGGATGGACGGATGGATGGATGGGTGGATGGATGAATGGATGGATGGGTGGGTGGGTGGGTGGATGGATGGATGGATGGATGGATGGATAGGTGAATGAATAAGTTTAGTATTCAGTCCCCAGAACAGAGGACAGGCCTGTTCCCTGAACCTATAGGTCCTGAAGGCCTGAGTCTGTCCAGGCCTCAGAGCACACTGTGGTATGAAGGGGTGAGGAAGGATGTTCTAGGAAACCACAAAGAGCAGAAGCTACAGAGGCAGAGAGATCCTGCTGTGGCTGGGAATCGCCAAGTCTCTGCCAGTCAGAGTTGGCCTGACAGCTTGTGTGGAGCAGGGGCCTAAGGGCTCCTATCTTGCTGTTCATGAGATGGACCTCAGGCTCTGCTCTCCTCATGGGCTATGCAGGGAAGGGGAGGGCTTTCTCTTCCCCCACTCTTTTTCTCAAGCCCTCTCTGTGGTCCCCAGCCCAGGCTCTGGGAAGAGAGTCACTGTTCTGGGATCTCCAAACCTCTTTCCTTTCTCAGGGGCTCCCCTGCAGCAAGGTGAGGGAAGGATTATTACAGGAAGGAAACAGAGTGAGGGAGTGGAGGAAAGGGAGAGATAGAGGAAGGAAAGAAAGATTGAGGAGAAGTGAAAGAAGAGGCAAAAGGAGATAAGAGAAAAGGAGGAGGGAGACAATGAAGGAAGGAGGGAAGAAGGGAGAGGGGGAGAAGGAAGGAGGAGGAAAAAGGGAGAGAGGGAGAAGAAAGGAGGAGGAAGAAACAAAGATGGAGGACTTCTTGGAGACCTTCCAGCCCCTCCCCACATTGTTTTACCAAGGAAGCAAGTGGATTCCTTGTCACCCTGCAGACATGCCCGCAAAAGCCCTTTGCAGTATCAGGATTATTATTTCCGTATAACGGACAATGAAGCAGCCTCAAAGGGGTCACCTTACTCATAATGAATGGAAATACATCTATTTATACTAAGTTGGTAGACCTGGGATTTGAACCGTGTTCTACTGACTAAAAGCTGTTACATGTGCTCTAGGTCTCCCCTCTTGGGACGAGATCTCTTGCTAAGCTAAGCTCGGCTTCTAGAAGGGGGATGAGAGTGGACAACTGACATGGGCACCACTCTCAGGTTGGGGAGAGGAGGGGAAGCCCTGGGGATACAAGCTAGTGTCAGGGGGAGTCTCAGGCATGGCGGACAGTTTGTGCAAAGTGGGACACATTGGACTCTGGCTATCGTTTTGGCTACAAGTGGAATGTGGAGGAAGGCTGGATGGGTGAGGGGGTACCAGGTTATAGAGGATCTCAGCCCCACCCCCACCAGCTAGTTTAAGGGAGGCAGTGGGGAGGCCCTGAAGGCTCTTGAGCAGAGGAGTGATGTGGTCAGACTTTTGTGCCTTAGAAGATGACTGACCAAGAGAAGACCCAATAATCTGAAACTTTGTCCATTCAAGAATGCTTTTAAATGAATTCATATTTCATTCATCAAAGCAGCATCTACATACATTTGAAAACAGAAAAGCAGGTTACGGGAGAAAGATTATTGATGGAGCCTATGGAACGTCCATTTATTTATAGACTGACATCATCATTCGTAGGATCCTTGTAATCACACTGTGGCACCCAGAAGTCCACAGGCAGTAGGTTGGACTTCTCAGGCTGGACAATTTCTAAGGTCTCTTCTGTTCTCGGGCCTAAGATTTTGGCTCCCAAGAACAGACCTAGGAACGGTAGGGGAGTAGTGGGCACCAAGGAAAGGCCAATTCAGGCTTTCCGGTGAGAGCTATTTGGAAAGGTAATGAGTTTTTCATTGCTGGAGGTATTCAAGTGAACATAGAAGTTTTGCTTGTTGGGAATGTTGTATAGCTCTGAGCCCAGGGGTCTGATTGCTAGGATGTGTCCAGAGGGGGACTCCCGGCTGGGTCCTCCCTCATTTAGCTGTGACCTCCAGAATTCTCAAGGTCTTGTCTCCCAACTTCATGTTGTTGGGCAGGCCCTGGCTTGTGGCAGACTATCACAGAGAATACAAAACCATTACTGCCTTCATAGGACCTATGAACTTCAGAAGCTCCTCCCCCAGGGCTTGTGACCTGCTGGTCCCTTCCTTGACTTGTGAGAGTCATCCTGGCCTTGGATGCAGAATGCTGCTGGAAGACTTGAATTCAAATCCTCTGGCTAATTTCCTGGGCTTATTTCCTTCATTGTAAAGCAAGGGGGTTGGATAAATGGTCCTTGGGGTCCCCCGCAGGCTTGAAATCCATGATCCTGGTTCCTAGTCACTGGGGCCATTTTGGGGGTGGAAAATTTTAAAATTTGATCCTGCCAAATAGTCCCATTTCTTAGGCACTTTCCTCACCACTGCTCTGGAAGGGAGGTGGTGTCTGGGTGACCCTCCCCATTTGATGGACAAGGAAACTGAGTCTCAGAGAAGCTCTGCCTTGTCCACGATGACGCAGAGAAAGCTGCAGGGCTCAGATTTGAACCCATATCCTTGGACTTCCAGTCGTGAGCCCTTTCCACTCCCTCATACCAACAGAGCAGTGTAGGCCCTCCTCCCTAGGCCTTTGTGCCAGAGACATGATCCTGGCTCCCACAGACTGTGCCTAGGCAGTGCCAGGTGTGATGGCTGCTGCTGAGCCAAACATGCTCCTAGCACCAACCTGGGGAAAGTCTGGGGGTCTGTTCCTCTGGGCTGACCTCCCTGGGTGCAGAAACCCAACACCAGGTGGGTGCTCCCCAAAGAGGGACCCGTCCAGCTGCAGCAGCTCACAGCATCTCTTGCCCACCCATCCAGACATAACAGCGTCGAGTGTCCCAGCCGGGGATGAGGACAAGGCAGACATGCAGCTGTGGGAGGGGTGAATTGGCCTGGTGCTGCTGAGGCTCTAAGGAGGGCTCCCAGAGACAGAGGGCTTCCGGGGGACTGATAATGACAACAATAATAAATAGCACATATTGGGATTTAAGGTTTACAGAGTAATTTGCAAATATTTCATTTCACCCTCACCAGAACCCTGGGAGGTAGGTGTTATTATCCCCTTTTGACAGATGAGGAAACTGAGGCAGAGAGGAAGTGACCCACTCAGGGTCATACAGATAGTAAGTGTCTAAGGTAGAATTTGAACTCTCATCTTCCTGATTCCAAAGCTAGTACTTTATCCAGTGTGTCACCTAGCCCTAGGGCTTCTTGAGGCTGTTCGGTGGTGGTAACCTTGGGGGGTAGGGGTGTAGACTATGAGGTGTTGAGTGTGTGTTCGTGTGTGTGTGTGTGTGTGTGTGTGTGTGTGTGTGTGTAGCAAAAGGTATTAGGGGTGGAACTGCAACCAGGACAAGGGAGAGAAGGGCAGGCTCTCTGGGGATACAGCTGATGGGGGAAGAAAGGGTAGGACACGTCATGGGAAGGTGGAGGATGGAGCCCAGGATGTTGAAGGCGAGCTCAGCTAGGAAGGAGCTCACCTGGGACACGGCTGCTGTTGGTGCTTGTTTGACACCCTGGTTCAAAGCTCTAGCTGCCTGTCCTAGTTACGGCTTCCTTGGTGGGGAAGCTATCTAGGTCGGAAGATGTGTCCGGTGCCTGGCGCATGCGCTGCTTTGGTGGGGCGGTGGTACCTGGCCCATTTCTGGGCTCTGTGTCTCCACCCCACCTGCCACCGCTGTCCTGTGTGCCAGCCTCAGTTCATGTGCCAGGTTCACCGTCTGAAGGGTGTCGCCTTACCTTGTTCACCTGTGTCCCTTCTGAGTTTTGCCCTCCCCACCTCGGGGCTCAAGTCTGGGGTAGATAAGCCGGGAACGGCCCCGGACTGCAGCCACGGTTCGCGCTATATCAGTTAGCGGCAAGAGAACGCTCTCCCAGAGTCCGGGCTAATTCCCGCCCTATTTTTGTCTTCTCTTCTCTAGGAAGCAAACTGCTGATCTGGGTCCTCTGCCTGAACATTCAGTCCCGAGCGGATTCGTGCCCCGGGGCCTGCGTGTGCTACAGAGAGCCCAAAATCACCACCAGCTGCCAGCAGCAGGGACTGACCGCCATCCCCGCCGCCATCCCAGCCCAGAGCCAACGCATCTTCCTCCACAACAACCGCATCACCCAGGTCGGGGCCGCCAGCTTCCGCTCCTGCCGCAACATGACCATCCTCTGGATCCACTCCAACGCCATCAGCGTCATCGAGGCCACCGCCTTCGCCGGCCTCGACAAGCTGGAGGAGCTGGACGTCAGCGACAACGTGAACCTGCGCACCATCGCCCCGGCCACGTTCCGGGGCCTCCGGCGCCTGCACACGCTGCACCTGGACCGCTGCGGCCTCCTGGAGCTGTCCCCCGGCCTCTTCAGGGGCCTCTTCTCCCTGCAGTACCTCTATCTCCAGGACAACAACCTCCAGGCGCTCCAGGACGACACGTTCCTGGACCTGGCCAACCTCACCTACCTGTTCCTGCACGGTAACGGCATCCGGAACCTGTCGGAGAACGTCTTCAGGGGCTTGGTCAACCTGGATCGCCTCCTCCTGCACCAGAACCAGGTGTCCCGGGTGCACCCCAGGGCCTTCCACGACTTGGGCAAAGTCATGACTTTGTACTTATTCAACAATAACCTGACGGTGCTTGCGGGGGAGACGATGAGCCCTCTGGCTTCCCTGCAGTATCTGCGCCTGAACGGGAACCCGTGGATCTGTGACTGCAGGGCCAAGTCCCTGTGGAGCTGGTTCAAGCAGTTTAAGGGGTCCTCTTCGGACCTCGAGTGCCGTCTGCCTCTACGCCTGGCCGGGAAAGATCTGAAGCGGCTCCACAGCTCGGACCTGGAGGGCTGCGTCGACCCTGTCAACCAGGTCCGCTCGGGGACGAAGATCAGACTGGGCAAAGGACCTACCGCGGAACCCCTGCCGGCGGGGCCCCAGGACGGCCCTCTGAAATGCTGCCAGCCAGAGGTGGACAAGTCTTTCATGTATGAAGCCACTGGTCATGGGGGACCCCACTATGGCGGATCTCCCTCTGGCAATGGCCGGAAGGACAAGGAAAACATGTCCAAACCCAAGATGGCAGAGTCCGACACTGCCAAAAACGCCACCCAGAAGCACATTAATGACTCGCCCTTTGGAACTTTCCCCAGCAACGTGGAGGTCCCTCTGACCAACTTCCAGCCTGACCTACTGGAGCCTGGGGAGTCTTCGGTGGCACCCCCTCGCCGGAGGCCTGGCTGCTCCCGAAAGAACCGGACCAAGGCTCAGTGCAGAATGGGCCCCACAGGCAGTGGCAGCGGCGGCGGCGGCGGCGGCGGCAGCAGCGGCAGCGGCGGCCTCCTGGCACCTGCTCAGCCCCGCCTGGCCCTTGGCTTGGTTCTCCCAGTGCTGGTGCTCTGGACTTCGCCGTGGTCCTGTTAATGGTTCCTAGGGAAGGATAGCACCTGCCACTGTGGCTGGGGCAAACCCAGAGGCTGGGGCCACAGGGGAACTGGATGCCTTTATAGAGAAACCAGGTGTATATAAAGCGCATCTCCCCAGCCCCCTAAAAGGGGAGTTAAAAGGGAGGGTGATGCCTGCTTTCCACAGAGGAGCCAATCTTGAGTGAGGTCAGGCACACATGGGGCTTCTGAGGAATTTCCTCTGAGCTTCTCTGGCCCCCGACTGGCCCTTGAGGAAAAAGTTCTCCCCTACAGAAACACACACACACACACACACACACACACACACACACACACACCCCATAATTTTTAAAACAACATAAAAAGACTCACCCCAGTCGTTTCTAAGTTGGAATCCTCCCTAAGGATGTTGCAAGTTCCTGTTTGCCAAGGCGGTGTGTTCATCGCTCTCTCCGGAAGCCTGTCTCTGAGTATTGCTGTCCGCCATTCCCATCTCGATCATGCCATGTTTACAGGGGGCATCGGTTCCAGAATGCTGCTTCCTACTCAGACTGCAGTCTATATAAAAATATACATTTTATTTTCCTTGTGTCAAAGTATAAAAAATATAAAATAAAGATTTCCTTTTCCTACACTGTTGACAACGTGCCTGTGAGGCGGCCTCCTCCGTTTGCTTGGAAACGTGGGTATTTACTTTGGTAGGTCAGGTTGTCACGAACACACTGCTATGGGGGCTCCTTGACTAACCCAGGCCCCAATCCACTGATGCCTTTCCAGATGGTTCCGTGAGTGGCTAGGGGCCAAAAACAATCGTTCCCTGGTGAAGCCTTAGACAGGCATGACAGACACATGGTCCATTTCTGGCGCTTTCTTTGGGCATTCTTTTAGGAATTTACCTTCAAAAGCCCTGGGTCCCGGTCTGAAGATGCTCATAGGATTCCAAGCCAATGGGGACCTTCGCCATAGCCTAGGCCCTAATCCAATGGCATCATTTTACAGGTGAAGAAACTGAGGCCAGGGAAGTAAAACCACTGGCCCCAGGTCCCATAGCAGAGGTTAGCTGCTCTGGCTGGTCCTGCCAAGCTGAGGAGGCTTCAGATGCGGCTCCAGAGCTGGGTTCTACGTGTCTGTTGGTTGAGAAAAAGCGCCACTAACACCACCCATTTTCCTGACACCCCCAACAGCATTATTTTATCTCATTGGATTTCAGTACCAATACTTCCTAGCTGTGAGACCCTGAACCTCCCCGGGGCCTCAGTTTTCTCACCCATAAAATGAGAGGAAAAGACAGGGAGTCTGATGATCTCTAAGGTCCCTGATGATACCTTGGGCCTCCTGGGGACCCAGATGGGTGAGATTTGGAGGTCATGATCCTCATTTTACAGATCAGAGAACTGAGGCACAGAGTAAAGTTCAGTCAGGCTCATTTCCCAGAAGGCTGGCTGCCAACAGCTCACCAAGGGGGCCAACTGAGGCACAGGGTGCCTGGGGTGTGGGGGGGAGGAAGTGGATTCTGACCTGTTTCAGTCAGAGAGGTTTCCTACCAGAAGTGAGTCCATAGTCCCAGCCCCCATTTTAGCACTGCTTTAAAGTATATTTTTTCTTTATTTTTTTCTTTTTTAATTGTGAACTTATGACAATCACCAACCATCACCAGCACTTCCCTAGTCAGAGAAGAGCCACCCGATAGATCAGTCATCAAAGGGTATGGAGTCCTAGTGATTAATAGCCAGATGGGAAAGATGCTCCAAATCTCTAATCAGAAGAGAAATGAAAATTCAAAGAACCCTGAGATGCTGGCTCACATCTGTCAGTCTGATCGAAATGAAGAATGGCTGTTGTAGGAGGGGCTGGGGGAGGACAGGCACTTTTGTTTACCGAGCACTGGCCTCACAGCGATGCTCTGAGATATGTACGGTGAAAGGATGATTGCCTCCATTTTGCAGCCAGGGAAACTGAGGCAGAGGAAACCGAGAGAACGGGGTCACTTATTCTTGCTCCCACAAATGGGAAAAGGAGCTATCGCAAGTGGCAGGGGCCCTGGGTTCGGAGTGAGAGGTCCCGGGTTGGAATCCTGCTCTGGGTGGCCTCCGTCAGGTTAGCTCCTCTTAGCTCTCAGCTGCTTTGTCTGTCCAATCAGCAGTGAGGCCGGAGGATCTCCAAGGCCCCTTCCAGCCCTAGCTGGGGAGCCCTGTTACAGGTGATGAAGTCCAGGGGCCGGCCGGTTGTCTGGGCTCCGAGACTTTGGCCCTTTCCATGGTAGCATCACACATGGTAGCGAACGGGCAAAGTGTGGCCTGCCCGGGGGCTTCCTCCGGGAAATTTGCAGAACACTTTGCGTTCTTTACCATAGCTAAGCCTCCCAACAACCAAGTAAAACAGAGACTACGGGCATTACTGTTACCGCCACTTTACCGGGCAGGAAACCGAGACCCAGAGAGGAGGAGAAACTCGTCCAGAATGTTGCAGAGTCAGGTTTAATGCTCTGTCCCCTCCTCCCCGGGGCTTCTTTTACTACAGGAGCAACTGTGGGGAAGTCCCACACTCAGTAAGAACCTGGGCAGCCGGGTGGCCCAGTGGGGGGGACGGAGGACTCGGAATCAGGAAGACCCTGGTTCAAATCCAGCCTCAGACACTTAAGAGCTGTGGGATCCCAGGCAAGTCATGTACCCTTTCTGGGCCTCAGTTTCCTCATCTGCACCTTCCTCACAGGGTTGTTGTCACAGGTCAAGTAATATACTGTTTACAAAGTGCTTTGGGGACACTACAGTTTGTCATTTAGTGTGTACTATGTGCCGGGCACTGTGCCATATCCTGGGGATACCGGTACAGAAATGAAAGAGTCCTTGCCTTCAAGGAACTTATAAACTAGCCAAGGGAGACAACATGGATACATATTCATTTCGATAAACATTTGTTAAGCACCTACTGTGTGCCTAGCACTGTGCTAAACTCTGGGGATACAAAAAGAGATAAAAGACAGTCCCTGCATGCAAGGAGTTTGTAGTCTAGCCAAGGGAGACAGCATAGATTCATATTCAATTCAATTCAGTAACATTTATTAAGTACCTACTATGTGCCAACCACTGTGCTAGGCTCTGGGGAAACAAAAAAAAAAGCAAAAGACAGTCCCTGCCCTCTGGGAACTTACAATCTAATGGGGGAGACAGCATACGCACAAATATTTAAAAAGCAGGCAATATACAGTATAAACAGGAGATATTTAAAAGAGAGAAAATGCTAGAATTTTGAAGAGTTAGGGAAGGCTTTCTGTAGAATGTATAATCTATCCGTCAACCAATAAATGCCTACTATGTGCCCAGAATTGGGCTAGAAAAAAAGGACTAATATGAAATAACTCCTGCCTTCAAGTAGCTCACAATATAGCCAGGGGACAACAGGAACATACGCAAATATACATGATCACTTAGTCGAACAACACGTATTTTAAAATGCCTACTATGTGCAGCCATTGTGCTAGGTGCTGGGAGCCCCCTCACATGCCTTGTAGTTTCTAAATCATTTTTCTTACACCAATGACACAAGCTAGGAAGTAGAAGTGTTGGCATCCTCTTTTTACAGATGAGGATGACTGGACCAAAGTTATACACCTAGACCAGGACAAAGCCACCTGGTCTTTGAGCCCAGCCCTGTCTCCACCTAAGGTGAAAACCAAGGGAGGTCACTGTCCTGGCCTCTGTTTCCCCACCGCCCTCTCCCTGGATGAGGTATCACCTAGTGCACAAGGTTTGCTTCTGGGGGCATGTTTTAGGAAGGAAAAAAGATAAGGAAAAATGAGTCCAGAGGAGGAGGACCAAGAAGGGTAAGGGGCAGGGAATTACTCAACCCCATTACAATTTAATTTAATCCCCAAGCATTTATTAAGTGCCTTTTAAACCCCTCAGCTTGGATCTAGGGGGAAAGGGAGTGGAAAGAGCCCTGAGTTTGGGGTCAAAGGTTCTGGGTTCAGATCCAGCCTCCACTGTCTGCTGTAACCTTGGGTGTGTAACTTACCGGGCCCCATCAATTCTTCCTCTGGACAATGGAAGGGCTGAACCTGACTGCCTCTGAGGCCCCTTCTATGTCTTGATCAAGGATTTGATCTATTGAGAGCTAAGACATAGGACCTGCTGTCAAGGGGGTTACAGTTTAATTTTATTTGGGGTGGGGGGAGATTCTGAGACTTGTACAAAAATAACTGAGTTATCCACTATGAAGCCACCGCTTTGTGGTGGATTTGTCTGAATCACTCAGGTAGGAAATGTCAGAGGTGGGGTTTAAATCAATCTACTGATAAACATTTATAAGTGCCCCCATGTGCCAGGTACTGTGCTAAGTGCCGGGGATACAAAGAGAGGCAAAAAACAGTTCCTGCCCTCAGGGAGCTTCTAACGGGGTTTGAATGCAAGTCCTCTGACTCCGAAAGGAATCTGATTTCCACCACATCATGCTGTCATTAGGAATCTGGAGGAAGACCACTTCTGAAGGACGGTGGGAGGTCTGAGCTGCAAGAGTCCTGTGTAGATCGCATCTGGAGTGCCACATTTTAGAAAGCATGATGACAAACCGGAGACCATCCAGAGGAGGCAACCAGATGGTGCAAACCTTGAGCTCATGCCATGAGAGGTTCACTTGAAGGGACTGGGCATGTTGAGCCTAAAGAAAAGTCTCAGGGGAGTCATGAGGGCTGTGTTCAAGTATCTGAAGGGCTGTTGTTTGGAAGAGGGATTACCCTGGCTTTGGTTGGCATCAGAATGGAGGACTAGGTAGAAGCAGCAAGCAGGTGGACTCCAGGATCGATTTTGGGTAAAGCTTCCTGGACATTAGAGCTGGCCCAAAGTCGGCTGACTGCCCAGGGAGGTGGTAGACCCCTCTTCAATAGAAGTCTTGAGCAGAGGCTGTGGGGTGTGTCCTGGAGGGCATTTTTGGCTAGGCGTGGGGCTGGAATAGATGCCTCTGGGATCCTCTCAATGCTGAGATTCTGATTCTGTTTGAGAGAGCGGTCCAGGGCCAGAAAGAGTCAATCTACTCCAAACCTCTCATTTTACAGAGAAGGCACAAGGAGGGAGGAACGTTGGGAGGAGAGGATGTACTCCAGAGATGAGGAGCCCAAAGACCTGTGGAGGGTCACTAGTGTGAAAATTGAACTCTCTGAGGATGATGGCAGGAGAGAAGGGTAGTGAGGCCACTCACAAACCACAGGTCAGAATCATTGAGGAATCGAGGTATGGCCAGAAGAACTCAGCTTGGGAAGGCTGGAGTGAACCGCAGGGGCACAGAGGCGGTTGGGTGATGGTGGAAGAGAAAGGCAGAGGTGGGGAACAAGGAGTCAGACAGCTCTGCCTGCAGGATGTGAGGGAGGAAGAGAGGGGAGAAGCAAATTCCAGACATAGAGAGGGCAGCTAGAATCTGGGGTCTTGCTGTGAGATCAGAGGGTCACAGGTATGAAAAGTGGAAGGTACGTCAGCAATCATGGAGTCCAACCCCTTCATTTGACAGATTGGGAAGTCGAGATTAAAAGACAGGGAAAGTCATCCAGTCAGTCAATGAGCATTTATTAAGTGCTTGCTGTATGCCAGAATGATCTGCACTGAAGGATCACACAAGTAGTAAGAGGCAGAGTCAGGATCTGAACCCAGCTCCTCAGACTCCTAAGCCTCAAGGCTGTCATTTGGAAGAGGGATCAGGCTGATTCTGGGTCTCTTCTTACCCTGTACTGTCTTGCAAAGCTTCATTCATGCAGAATGAAAACGCCCTTGTGAACGATGGAACAGGGGCTCCAAGGGGGTAGGGCAGGGACTGAGGAAGGGGTGAGATTTGGGAAGGCGGGGCAGTATGCAGATGGCTTGGAGTAGCAAACACGGATCAGGGGCTTAGAAGGGGAAGCGGAGGGTGAGGACTCAGCAGCCCCAGGTATTCCTGGCTGTGACAATATCCTGCTCCCCACAGAAGGTGGGTGGTCTGGGGCGGGGTCTGGATGGAGCTGGGGCTGGGAGTGATGGCCAGGGGCAGATGGGGCTTCCACCATCTGGTTCCCCAAAGGTGGAGCCTGGGTATTAGCTGAAGGTACTAGGGACATTTACCCCAGAGGAGAGATATGGGGAGACTTGGGAGTGGTCCTGTAGCATCTCATGGGCTGTTGTGTGGAAGATGGATTCACTGTGAATGTTTGACCCCCCAGAGACAAGATGGGGAGCAAAGCACAGACATCTCAGGCAGAGAGACTCTGGCTCAGTGGGAGTTAAAACAACTTACTAATAAGGAGACTGGTCCCAAGAGGATGGGCTGCCTTGGGAGGGAGGAGGTGAGATCCCCATCCTGGGAGGTCTCCAAGCAGAGTCTGGATGGCCCTTTGTCAGTGATGCTCAGAGGGACCTCCTGCCTGCCTGGCATATAGAAAGTGCCTTATAAATGCTCATTGGCTGACTGATGATGGGTTGGGATGGGTGGCATTCGAGACCTCTGCTCCATTACTGAGATTCTAGCACAGGAGGCAATATTTCCTGTTGGATTAATGCCTGTGACTCTTGGCACGTTCTAGACTCCGCAGATGTGGTGGAGAGTTTGGTGTGTCCAGTCTGGGCTCCTTCACATGGGCATCAGGCAATGGAGACAGCTAAGATTCCTGTGCAGTAGCGAAGGGGTCAGAACCTTCTTGGGGGTTGAGTCTCAGTTCTGAAAACAGGATTGTCCTGTGATCTTTGGGCTCCAGTGACTCCTTTGTAAAAAGAGGCTTCCAGCTCTCACCTTGTGTTCTACGGACTCAAGTGCCTTCTGGTGCTCAAGGCAGCTGGGGGAGGGGGACTGCAGTGCAGAGCCGGCTGGGCCTAGAGTCAGGAAAACCCAAGTTCAAATCCCACCTTAGACACTGGCTAGCTATGGGACCCTGGGCAAATCACTTAACCAGTATTTACCACAGTTTCCTCCACTGTGAAATGGGGATAGTAACAGTACTTACCTCCCAGGGTAATTGTGAGGATCAGATGAGATAGCTTTTGTAAAGCGTGGAAGACAGTATGCAGGAGGTGCTTAATAAATGCTTATTCCCTTCCCTTTCTCTTGTACTTACATTGTTGGTTCTAAAGATCCTGGATTGGACATTAGATGACATCTGAGTATCAGAAGATCTGGGATTGAGAGATGAAAGGGACCTCAAAGGTCACCTGGTCCAACCCGGAATTTGGGGCCGAGTGGTTAAATGACTGCCCCAGGGTCTCACAGCTAGCCAGCAGCTTCTCTGAGCCCAGAGCCAGTGTCCTTTCCTCTGCCCTCAATGATAGCTCAAGTTTATGGAATATGTTAAGGTTAATAAAATACATTACATCTGTTAACTGATTTAAACCTTGCAACAGCCCTGTGAGGTAAGCCATAGTCCTGGGGTCCTGGCCCCAGAGTTGGGAGGGACCTCTGTTCATCATGGAACTTTCGAGGATACCAGAGCAAGGGCAAAAATTCCCATTTTACAGATGAGAAAAACAGAGACTTAGGGATGCTTGGGATCCCTTTAGTGAAAGTCTTTGAGAATTTGCCTATAAAAAGAGAACTCCATGTCACATCAGCAGAGCTAATAAACTCAGCCCTTAATGTACTGATTTGTGGGTAACAAGTGAGACATTTCTGATTGTCCTTCCATGAATGAACATTAGCCTATATGGACTTTCTGGCTGAGGTTGGAATTAGAACCAGAAATATGGGGTAGCTGTTTTCTGATGTTTGAAGAGTTCCCACATGGGATGGGGAGGATCCTGGCTTTGCTCAGCCCCTGAGAGCAGAACCATGGGAGCCATGGGGAGAAATTACAGAGAGGTAGATGTAGGCTTTATACCTTTCCTAAGAATGAGAGCTGTCCAGAGTAGGAGGGGCTGTCTTGGGAGATAGTGAGCTCCCCCTCACTGGATATATTTAAACAAAATCAGGGATGTTGGAGGGGAGACTCTTGGTCAGACACTGGGTGGACTAGATGGCTGCTCCCCTCCAACTCTGAGGTGATGCCAGGATTCTTTTTTTGCCTAATATTTATTTTTTGTACTTTTAGTTTTCAACATTCACTTCCATAAGATTTTGAGTTCCAAATTTTCTCCCCATCCCTCCCCTCCCCCCACCCCAAGATGGTATGTAGTTTGATATAGGCTCTACATATACATTCATACTGAACCTATTTTCACTTTACTTATGTTGTAAAGAAGAATTAGAACCAATGGGAGAAACCACAAGAAAGAAGAAACAAACAAAAAGAGACAGAGAGCAAATAATGTGCTTCAATCTGCATTCTGACTCCATCCTTTTTCCTCTGGATGTGGACGGCATTTTCCATCACGAGTCTTTTGGAGTTGTCTTAGATCCTTGCATTGCTGAGAAAGCCGAGTCCATCAAAGTCAGTCATCAAACAGTGTGGCTGTTACTGTGTACAATGTTCTCCTGGTTCTGCTCACTTCACTCAGCATCAGCTCATTCAAGTCTTTCCAGATTTTTCTGAAGTCCACCTGCTCATCATTCCTTATGGATCAATAGTATTCCATTACATTCATATGCCACAACTTGTTCAGCTATTCACAAACTGATGGGCACCCCCTCAATTTCCAATTTTTTGCCACCACAAAAAGAGGTGCTATAAATATTTTTGTACATGTGGGTCCTTTTCCCACCTTTATGATCTCTTTGGGATACAGCCCTAGAAGTGGTATTGCAGGGTCAAAGGGTAGGCACAGTTTTATAGCCCTTTGGGCATAGTTCCAAATTGCTCTCCGGAATGGTTGGATCAGTTCACAACTCCACCAATAATGCAATAGGGTTCCAAATTTCCCATATCTTCTCCAGCATTTATAATCTTCCTGTTTTGTCTGGTTAGGCAATCTGAGAGGAGAGATGTGGTACCTCAGAGTTGTTTTGATTTGCATTTCTCCAATCAATAGTGATTTAGGGCATTTTTCATGTGACTGTAGACAGCTTTGATTTCTTCCTCTGAAAACTGCCTGTTCATACCCTTTGACCATTTATCCATTGGGTGATGCCATGATTCTTGAGGGGAGCCTGGAAGTCATTGTGTAGAATCTTTTACTCCTCACAAAATCCTCCCTGGAGTAGTAGAAACAGCTAAATCATTTCTACTCTTATCCTTAGTTTCCTTGTCTTTAAAATGGGGCTCCAGTCCTTAAGTGGCCTTCCTCATGGGGGTGTTGTGACCACACGGACATAAGCTAGCATGTGAGCCTCCAAGCTCTGTTTACATACCTGCAGGGCTGGGGAGCTTACTACCACGGGAGGCAGTCTCTTCTGAAGGGTACTGGATATTAACTGGTGTTCAGAAATTAGCTCAGTAGACACATCAAGCCTTAATACTGATATTCAAGGCCTCAGAATCCATGAGACAAACAGACAAATTCAACTGTCAGCACTGCCGGCAGGCATGGCTCTAATCACGTTGGCTTCCTATAGAGAAACCACAGGAGAAGGAGGGGGGAAGACAGTGGGAGTGGGAGGGAGGCCCAGAGGGGGATGCTCAGAGCAGAAATGGAGACATCCCATTCTGGGTGGTCAAAAAGGCAGCTGCTAGGAATGGGGAGACCTGGCTTCTGGCTTGGCTCTGTGGCAGACTGGCTGGGCGACCTCAGGCAAGTCAGAAACCATCTACACAATGAGCCAGTGGGTCAAGAAGGTCCCAGAGGATGCTTATGATGCTGGGATAGATCCCCTCTCATTGGCATCCTGGACTATGCCCTTCAGAGGCTAGATTTGGTCTCTGATGGGGATCTTTGGCCTCATCATGCTCTGAACCAGACTACCATACCACTACTGGTGATGTGCACATGATCCCTGGCTTTAGTAAATGAATACTCTAACTGTCCATCTATCTATGTCTATCACCTATATCTGTCTATCCATCCATCTTTCTACCTATCTATCCATCCATCTCTTCATCTTCATCTTTCTCTCTTTCTTTTTTCCTTTATCCTTTTCCTTCCTTCCTTTCTCTCTTTCTTTTTCTCTCTATCACTCTCTCTTTCTCCTCTCTGTCTCTCCTCTCCTCTCCTCTCCTCTCCTCTCTCTCCCCTCCTCTCCTTTCCTTGCCTCTCCTCTTTTCTCCTCTCTCTCTGTCTCTCTCCCTCTCTCCCTCTCTCTCTCTCTCTCTCTCTCTCTCTCTCTCTCTCTCTCTGTCTCTCTCCCTCTCTCTGTCTCTCTCTCTCTCTCTCTCTCTCTCTCTCTCTCTCTCTCTCTCCCCCTCCCCCCTCTCCATCTCCATCTCTGTCTCTGTATCTGGAGAGAAGGATCAGAGATACAGCAAGGGAGTAGGTCTGGACTTGGGGTCAGAAATCCTAGATGTGAGTCCTGGCTTAAGCACTTACTAAGGATTTACCTTTAGGGCATCACTTCCCTTCTCTGACTTTTTCTTCCTTGTAAAACAAGAGAGATGCCCTTAAGGATGCCATGCAGTAGAATGGAAAGACTTCTGGACTTGGAGTCAGGAAGACCTAAATTCAAATCACACCCGTGACACCTACTGGCTGTGTGATCCTGAGCATGTGATGGAAACTCTCTGATCTTTTATTTCTTGTCTGCACAAGGTGGGTATGAACACCTGCCTCACTGATCTGTTGTGAAGCTCCAAGGGCTTTGTGAATGTGAAAGCACCAGAGAGGCTGGCCATTATTACTATGGTAAGAGTGCTGTAATTCAGGGAAAGGAAAGGGAAGAACAGAAGAAGATGGCCCAGTGGGTGTGGACTCAGGCCCTGGGTGGAGCCCACTCTGGGTGAATCACTGGGCTCTCTGGATCTTAGTTCCTTCACCTGTATGTGCCCTCTGCTCCAGGGGTCCCCTTTCCACAAGGTGTCCTGGCTCTCCACTCAGAGAGTCCTCCTGGGAGCAGCTTCACTTCAAAGAGGGGAGTCAAGCTTTTCTCTCACTCTCTGCTCATGACACCCCCACCCTAGAGTAGAACTCCAGGGAGAATCTCTGTTACAAAGCCTAGGGATGTTAGGCTCAGTTGTACTGATGATGCCTTCTAGAAAGGGGGTTTAGTACCCAGCCAGAAAGGCAGAGCAACGGGGATTAGCCAAAGCCTGGAAGAGTCACCTCATAAAACACGTGTGAAGAGCCCATGATCAGCACCCATTACACAGCTGAGCAAGCTTTATGCTATTTACAATCATGGTAGCTACATAAGCTACTTTAAATACAGCCCTGGAGGGGGCCGTGCCAAGAAAGTTGTCACAGATCATAGCCCCTAAAGGACAAGGGAATTAGCCTCACAGCCCTGGGGCTGGGCACTTCCCTCGCTCTCACCCTGCCTTGTTCTGGGAGTGGCCCCATGCTGGTGGTGCCAGGGGGCTGGGTGATGGACACATCTGGGGATGTGGGATGGCTGGATGGAACAGGAAGGCCTATTATCCTTGCAGACCCCAGACCCTGCCTTGGGAGAAGGCTGATGTGATCGATCCTTTCTAGCAGCCATCCGTTGGCGTGGTTCAGAGATTAATAATGATAGTAAGAGCTGACATTTATACCAGACTTTAAGGTTTGCAAAGAACTTTACAGATGTTAGCTCAGCAGCAACCATGTGGGGTAAGTGATATTATTAACCCGATTTGACAAATAAAGCCAGTGAGTCACCTGGAGGTGACAGATGGGACTTACCCAGGATCACACAGCTACTAAGTGCAGGGGGAGGGATTCAAACCCAGGGCTTCCTGACTCTAAGATCCAGATCTAAGATTCCAGAGATCTCTCCATTAAAACCTGGCAATTAGTTTGCAAAGGCCCAGGCAAGAAGGGATGATTCCCCTAAATCAAGCAATCAATGAATAAGCATCGTTAAGGGTCTACCATATGCTGGGCACTGGAGATAAAAATAAAACAGAAAAGCCCCACAGAAAGTGAAAGGAAATGGTCCCTGCCCTCAGGGAGTGTCTATCATAACAACCCTGAGAGGTAAGTACTATTAAGTATTCTCTTTTTACAGTTGAAGAAACTGACTTGCCTAGGGTCACACAGCTAGGAAGTATCTGAGCGGGGCTTTGAACTCAGGCTTTCCTGACTCCAGACATGCACTCTATCCACTATGCCACCAGTTGGCTGAACTATAGAGTCCTAGAAAGGTAGATATATACATAATAAGACTGGAAAGCTAAGTGGAACCAGAGTGGGAAGGACTTTATATGCCAAAGAGAGGAGATATTTGATCCTGGGGTAACAGGCAGCCACCAGGATTTATTAAGTAGGAGGTGACATGTTTTCGAGCAAGAGAAGAAACATGACCAGTTGGGGATGATCACTAAGTCCCCCTTGGCTCTAGCAGGAGGCTACAGCTGGTTCTGGAGATCCTCTAAACCCTGGTAAAAGACATGGGGTTACTTGTTAAATGGATCCCTTGGCAGCCCTGGGTTCTGAGGAGCCCCAAGAGCACTGGATTTGGAATCAGGGTCCTGGGTTCAAATCCTAGTTCTTTTGCTTACCATCTGTAAGACCACTCCAGGACTCAATTTCCCCATCTGTAAAATGGAGGTGGATTAGATGACTTCCAATTCTAGATCTTTGACCCATGGCCAAAGGGCATCTTTTATCCCTTCATGCTTGCTTTTTGTGTCTCCTCTCATCCCCCTGCCTCAAGTCACCCGAGGAGCTGTTGGCAGGAGCCCTGGATACCAGACAATCAGCACTTCCTGTCCTGCAGGGCCTCAGCATGCCTGACAAGCATCGGGGCTGCCTCCTGACACCCAGACAGGAATTTATCATTTTTACTAGTTCATTAGCAGTCTCTGGCATCTCCTCCACCCTCAGGGGGTGGGGGGATGTTGGTGCCAGATTCCAGAGGAAGGAGGCCCTTGGTGCATAGCAATAAGGGGGTGTCTGGCCCATAGTTGGCCCTTTTCCTGGCACCTGCTCCCTCCAGGTTCTCCATTCTAGGTTTCTTACTTTTACAAAATAATAGAGAAAAAGCCATGTCTCTAGAACATGAAGGATTACAAAACCTTTCTCCATTGCAGCCTGGTGGGGAAGGCAGTGTGAGAATTATTACCTCCATTTTACAGACAGGGCCACTGAGGCTCATGGAGGTAGAAAGACATAGCACTGGTCAGGTGGCTAGTGAGTGTCAGACCCAGAACTCAAAGTCAGCTGCCCTGATACCCATCCATTTTTCTTTCTACTCTTCCTTTCTGGGAGGCAGAGGACTTGAGACCTGGTCCCAGTTCGGCCCCTCTGGGGTAACCTGGGGCCTCAGTTTCCCCATCTGCACATATAATCTATAAGGTCCTTTCCAGCCCAGTGTGCTCCCTTCTATGTAGCATAAGGACCCTTCTTTGGGGGATCATAGGCTCAATCAATTAATCAACAAGCATTTATTAAGCATCCACTGTGTGCCAGGTACTGTGCTAAGTGCTAACGATACAAAAAGGGCAAAAACCTCATCTTTGCTCTCAAGAAGCTTATATTCTAATGGAGGATGGAGCATCATATATGTATCAGAACATGTATGATGAATTCAGAGTGAGTATAGGGAAGATCATCCTGGAGGAGATGGCATTAGCCTCTGGAGGAGGGAGCACCAAACATGGCAGTTTACCTTTGATGCTGAAGGTAAGAGGGAGCCATGGAGGTTTATTGAGCAGGAATGTGATATCATCAGGTCTATAATTTAGAAAAATCCCTTTGACAATGGAGAAAAGGATGGTTTGGAGTGGAGAAGGACCCAAGGCAAGAAGACTGGTTAGGAGGATGCTGCTATAGTCCAGGGAAGAGGGTATGGGGGCTTGACTTGGAGTGAAGGCAGTTGTGTGAATGGAATGCAGAAAATAGAAAGCAAGCTAATTAGAGACAGTATCTGGGGTGCATGAGAGAGCGTCAGAGACTACATCCTAGGTGTGGAGGCTGAGGACAAGAAGGGCCCATCTAGAGGGGCCCAGGCAGTTGAGAAGGGAGGAGTCTAAGGGTATTGGGTCTGAAGACATTTCAAAGGTACTGAAGACATTTCAAAAATCACATGTGGCTTAGGAGAGAACACCTTCACCTGGCCCTGCTGTGGAGGCCCAGCCCACTGCTTGGAAAGCTTCTGGGATCCTGCTCTGGCCTGGAGGATGCTTCAGCCAGAAAGTGTAAACTCCTGCACCTAGAGGAGTTTCCAAGGAAGCTGAAGTACCACTTCCTGAGGATGTGATGGATGGGTCCCCTGAATACTCACCGAGGTCCCTTCCAGCTCACATGGCTGGGAGTCTGTGAATTGGATCACAAGGGAGTTGGATTGACCAGGGGACAAAGCTGAACCTCTACCAACCTCCTCACAGTATCCTGGGAAGGGCCTATGAGCCCCGGGAAGCCAACCACCTCATTATGTAGCAGCCTCAAGTGAGGCCTAAAGATGGTCGGTGATTTCCAAATGTCACACAGGGAGTAAGTGATGGTTCAGACTTGAACCCCCCAGACTGAATCCCTCCTAGCCTCAAGATGAGACCTCTTTGCAATATGGAAAGAGGCCTGGGCCTGGATCCCAGATTGAAGGATTACCTAGTCCAACTGCCTTATTTACAGATGGAGAAACTGAGGCACAGAAAGCCTCAGCTTACTGAAGATCACACAGAGCCAACATACAAAGCAAGGTACTCTAATTTCAGATGTGGCTTTTTGATGACTATATCTGTATTAGGAGTTCTAAGTATTTTCTCTTTCTTTCTTCCTTCCTTCCTTCCTTCCTTCCTTTCTTTTTTTCCATGACACTGCTATCTCTACCTACAAACCCTGCCTCCTTTTTTTTTCCTACGGGCCTCCTCCCCACCCCTACGTAGAAGCCCTCCTTTGTAATGAGCACAGTCAAGTAAAACAAATTCAGATGCTGCCTGAGTCTGAGACGCAGGCCTCCCTTTGCACTTCCCCTCTCTCGCCCCTTTGTTTCATCATTCATCTTCTGGAGTTGTGAGCAGTCATGGTCGGCATTCACCCTTCCCATTCTGGCTATCCTGTTTGACACGTGTTTCTGATGAGTATGAGCTGGGCCCTGTAACCTGCCCTCTCTGGACTCCAGTTTCTCCTGTGTAAAATGAGGGGCTTGGCAGAGAAGGCCCCCAAGGTCCCAGATCAGTGCCCTGTTATCTTTAGCTCGCCATACCCATCAGCAGCTTCCGGAGGCCACTGCCAAAGGTTCCAGTGAAGTTATATAGAGATGCTAATTAAAAGCTTTGTTTGAAGCTGTGTTTGATCATGTAAAACCCTCCATCGGAGTGGCCTCTCATTTTCTTTACAGAAACCTCCTCCTGGCCGGGGTCCAGGATACACCCCAGACAAGGTCCTTGACAGGCAGTGCATGGAGAATTAATCTCCATGGAGCCCAGCTCAGCCAGAATCCCCTTTCCTTCCCCCTGGAATTCTAGCAAGGGCCAGGTGGGCTGGGCAGAGACCCAGAAGAGAGGAGCTCAGAAGAAGGGAGGACTGGGGAGAGGGTCTTTGCCAATGCGGGATAGTGGTGGTGGTGATGTCTCTGCATACAGTGTCCTGGCTTTGGTTCCCAACTCTGCCACTGGCTAGTTGAAGGAAGAGACCCAGTTTTTGGGTTAGGTCAGAGGCCTGGCCACTCAATGTGACTTCTCTGGGCCTCAGTAAAATGAGACCTTTGGGCTAGATGAGGCCTCAGCTCCCTTCCAGCTTTTACATTTGCGATTCTAAGAATCTAGAACAGGGCACGTTAGAGCTGGGAGGAACCTGGCAGATCTACTAGTCCAAGCCTTCTTCTAGGCTGTCACTTTATAAATGAAAGGAACGTGGCCTAGAAGAGAGAAAGGACTTGTCCAAGGTCACACGATGAGTCAGGGACAATAGAAGGGCTCTGTTGGGCTGTCTCTGCCTTTCAGAACCCAGGGTTTTCCTGGCAGACAGGGAGTCCCCTGGTGGGCCTTGAGACAAGAAGGCAGTAAGAAGTGGGGGTGGGGAGGGAGGAGGAGGAGCTGGGGGATATTGGGTGAATAATCAACCAGCATTTCTGGAGCACCTGGTGTATGCCTGGCACTGTGTGATACTCTTAGACACACAAAGACAGGAACAAATGGGTCCCTGTCCCCAGGGAGCATGTATTCTAAAGAGGAGATACAACATGTTTCCAGATAAATGCATTCAGGATACACACAAAATAAACCCACTCAAGGTGGGGGAGGGAGTCACTAACAACTGGGGGAGACAGGCAAATTAACTGAGCTCTCTGAGACTCAGTTTACCCCTCCATAAAATCAGGATGTTGGTGCGATGTGTAAGAGCCTTCCTCGACCTGCATTTTTAAATCAACAGGCTTTGATTCTATAATCCTAAAATCTTCTGTCATATGAGGAAGCTGTCTTCTCAGCACTGACTCTTTGATCCTCTGATCATCTCTCTAGAAGGGCAGTGTGGCCCTGTTGGTAGGACATCTCTCAGCCCTGGACACTTGACCCATTTGTTCCCCAGCAATGACATGTGATTAAGCCCCCTCCACAGGTATAACCCAGCTTCTTCAGGCCTCAGTTTCTTCATCTGCAAAATGGGGAGAGGATTAGATATTCTCTAAGCCCTCATTCAGTTCTAAGCTTCATTATCTTACTGGCCCTCAGTCGATATCTCCATGACCTGCCTCATAGGATGCTTGTGAGGGGCTGGGGTTGGCTCTGGGGGCAGAGCTGGAGAACATCCTTGTCTCAGTGGAAATGATGATGACTTCGGTGAGGGCTGAAGACCCCGAAGGGTAGGTCCCCGTTGGCCTGGTTCGGACATGAAGTGGAGCCTCCTTAGCTGAATGACCTTGGGCACAAGCTTGTGTGACCTTTGTCTCTATGATTGTTAGTTTTTTTTTTGTTGTTTAGTTGTGTCTGACTCTTTATGACCCTGTGTGAGGTTTTCTTGGTAGATACTGGAGTGGTTTGCCATTTCCTTCTCCAGCTCATTTTACAGATGAGGAAACTGAGGCAAACAAGGTGAAGTGATTTGCCCAAGGTCACACAGCTAGTAAGTATCTGTGGCTAGATTTGAATTCAGGTCTTTCTGACTCCAGGCCTGACACTCCATCCACCGCACCACCTAGCTGCCCAGATTATCCATTTCCTCAGCCTCAAAATGGGGCTAAGAATACCCACACTATCTACTTTATAGGGTTTTTGAAAAGGAAGCACTCTGTAGACCTCAGACACCACAGCCCTGAGAGCCAATGCCGAAGCTGTGGGGTGGGCTGCTTGGCCTCGGGAACTGAAGCTCAGTAGGAGTGACTGAGTGGTCAGAAGGCTCCTAGGCCTGTCCAGGACCAAGCAAAGGGTCAGGCAGAGAGGCCTACGGGCCTCGGCTGGAGTTTGTCCATCCTGTGCCCATTCCTTAGGTCTCTGTGTCTGTGTAGTGCCCCACTCTGGGCTAAACCGTCTCTTTTCAGGACCTTGGAGAGCAGCAGTCTAGAGGTGCTGATGACAGACTGGCCTGGCTTTGGGATTCCACCTCCTTCCTTCTACCCCAAGGATCACCCTTGCTGCGTCCCCTCTTCCCACCTTCCCACTAATGTGTCTCATCCAGGCAGAGTCTGGGGAGTGCCTGGAAGCGCCCTGAGGGCGGGCGCTGTCCTGTTTTTGGCCTTGAGCCTCAGCCCCACAAGGTTCCCTTGCATTAGATTTGTATATGACTTGTACAGACTTATCATTGCACACCTTGTCTCTTCCATTAGAATGGAACCTCCCTGAAGGCACAGAATGTTTTGCTTTTGTCTCCACATCCCTGGCACTGAGCACAGTGATCGGCATACAGTGGTTGCTTAATAAATACTTGTTGGTGGATTGATACAGAGGAGGTGCTTAATTAGTGCATCAATGCTTCTTGGTTGATTGATTGTCTTTCCTATGTTGATTATTCCCTATTTATCACATATATCTAGATTTATATATCTTTTCATACATATTTTTTGCATATTGTTCCCCCCACCCCACCCCATTAGATGGTAAGCTTGAGGGCAGAGACTGTCTTTTTGCCTCTTTTTGTATCCGTAGAGCTTATCACAGTGCCGGCATGTAGTAGGTTCTTAATGAATGGTTTATCTAGTTGAACTGAATACACAACTCCATCTTCCAAACAGGAAGGGAGAATGACAAGGCAGGGTGGCTAGCTCCCTCCTCCCCATGCTGTGCTGGCTTGTCTCCAGAGTTGGGAGTAGGGCTTTGGTAAGACAGGACAGTCCCAGAGAGACAACCCCGATGACTTCTCCAGCTCTCACTGCTGCTCCTGCTGTCACGAGCACTGACAGACTGAGTGAGTTTTCAGTCCCTAAATTGTTTCAGTTGTAAGATGAGATGGGACATTTTCCTCCATTAACAGCAAGATACCTGTCCGGTGAGACTGAGCACGTGCTTGAGGAATGTTTTGGAGGGAATTAAGCATTTCTGCATTAACTGAGCTGGGATTCATAAGTCAAATGAGCAAACCCATTTATGGTCTTCTCAGTACCAGAGGTTCTGTGGGGAAGTCTGTAAGGAGCATAAATGAGGCCAGGATGGGATTGGGATGTCTGTACGTGTATGGAAGTAATGCTGAATGACGGGCTTTGGGGATGCCAGGGCCATCATCGGCAGAGGTACATGGTCTTAAGAGCTCATACATCTATGTTCCAGTATGGTTCGATGCAGCCCCTTACAGGCATCAATGCACTCAATAGCTCTGGGAGGGAGGGGCCAGGATAGGGATGATCATCCCTGTTTTACAGAGGAGGAAACAGACTGAGAGAGGGACAGATTGTCCAAGCTGGATAGCACTTTAGAGGTCATAGCGATAGTCAAAAATCAGTCAGGTGATTGATAATGGGCATAATCAGTCTCATGTATTGGGCTGGACCCTGGAGCTAAGCATTTGCTCTGCTCCCTGTGATGAGCAGTGTCTGGCAGTGAGAGTGTATGCTTGTCTGGGGGAGATTGATACTGGACCTCAAGGCCATAGCTGCCTCTTCTGCCTTGTGTTTCTTTCCCTGAACAAAGGCAATTGAATGGTGTTTGGGAAATGGGCACTTCTAATCTTGGTGTCAGCCACGTGAGCTTGAAGGGTCAGGCATTCCTGGTTCTGAGGGCTGGTTGCTCAGAAGGAAGTGTGTTCTACAGCTCTTACAATACATCTCAGAGGAGAAGCTGACCACCCAGGGAGGGGATGGGGAGATAAGCTTGAGTTTCTGGCTCACCAAAAGATATGGACCTTGAATGAAGTTGTTCAGTGCAGTGCCAAGGTGAAGGTGAAATGACAGTTTGGCAGCCCTACAACCTTCTGTGATTGTATAATGGGTTATGGCTTACTATGTTGTTTTAAGTATGTGTCAAAGTATGCTTATGTGTTTTAAGACTTTGTGGGGGGCTTGGTGAAGGGAATAAATAGTTGGTTGTGTATTGAATGTCTTTCTAGAGGGGATTTTGTTGATCCTGTAACCCTTGGTTCAAAGGACCATTTGCATAAGACTCTCCTGATTGGTGAAGATCCATTATTTATTTCCACAATCCTAAATGGATGAAAGGGTGGAGTTGGTTAGAATAAGAGAAAAGAAGTCTTCTGGTTTCTGACTTTGAGGAGGAAGACATGAGGTTTGAGACTCTCTTCAGGTCCCTGAAGAGAGAGAAAGACTCTGGAAAGAAACTGATATATAAGATATCATTGCTCTCCCATATATCATATCAAGCTCTTACCAATTTTACCCCCTCAGGCACTCGGGCTTGGAGCATTGATTAATCAATTTCTACCAATGATGAGTCTTATACAAATAGCTCTTTCAGTCAAGAGTAAGTATATTTTTAGGGAGATCCCAGACATGAGCCAAATCAAAGGCTTTGCTTAAGAGATCTCCCCCAGGGTCCTACTCTGGGGAAGGGGCACAGCCAATGAGAATCAATGAGATGAAGATTGACCTCTCTTTGGGCAGCATCTCCTCCATTCATATGAGCCCAGAGTTGGGGCCCTTTAGCCAGAGAAGATGTTAAGTGTCCTCCAGGCCAGGCCATCTTTACACCTTCAATGGACAAACATTAAGCATCTACTCTGTGACAGGCATCAGGCTAAATTGGGATACAAAATGGGAATAAAGCAGTGGCCACCCTCCAACACCATGCATTCTATCAACCTGGGTCCAGAGAAGTATTTGTGGAGAACGTACAGAATAAATTTGAAGTAATCTTGGAGAGAGGATCATGGAGATTGGGGAATCAACAAGCATTGATTAGGTACTTTATATTAGGAAGGGGCTTCAGAGGTCATAGGGAAATTCATTGGGTCTTAGGGGCTGCCTCTGAGAAAGATGAAGCCAGAGTCAATAGTGCAGTTAGAATGCAAACCTGGATTCTTGTTTTCAAATCTAATGCTCTTCCCATCACCCAAGTGTCAACCCATTCCCCTCATTTTAAGGATGAGGAATCAGCCTGAGAGGGGACCAGTGACTTGCCCAGGGTCATTAAGTTAACTAACAATAGCACAGTCAAGTTTTGAATGGTCTCCTGTCAAGCCTAGCATCTCCCTCTCAGAGACAGGTGCCCAGATGTTACACATGTCAGCCTTGGGACCTGAATCTACATCTTTGGGCTATAATTTCAGGCCTCTTTTTTATGATGATGAGACCTGTGATGTAGTGGAAAGAATCTTGGCTTTGGAGTTGGGGAGTCTGAGTTCAAACCCTAGCCTCAGTTTCCTTATGGGAACAATAATTTACCTCCCTCACATTATCTCCAAAGCATCGATCCAGGGGCCTGATCAGCTTGGTGAGGGCTCCAGGGAGTTAAGCCTTGGTCTGGGTCTTTGTTTTTTTTCACTAAGGAGACTGTGTCTTACTGAGAGCATTGAGGGCACTTCCTGGGCCTGAGTAATTTTTGACCTATTCGTAGCTCATTAAGTCTCAGGGAAGATTTGATTGCCTCGGGCTATTATAGATTGCAGTGAGCATATAAAAGGAGTCAAGAGGATAGTGGAGAAGAGATCCTGGATATAGCCTGGAGAACCACAGCAGAGTTCACAGCCAACCTGGGTCCTGGGGGAGGGGGCCAGGAAAGCCCGTTCAGCCAGGCCTGAAGCCCATCTCCTCCTCCGCTGCCTCAGAGAGCTGATGGCAGGAGCCTGGGAAAGGTCAAGTTGCTGATGTTCCTCCTTGTTCTCCAAGAGGACTGATGATGTCATAAGGGTGAGTCTTGACTTGCCAGTGAGTTGGATTTAAAGGAGGCAGTTGCACATGCCCCCCACCTCGGAAGCAGCTATGACTGAGCCTCTCATCCACCCCCATGCCCCCCAGGGAGGATGGGGCCACGTGACCCAGCCTCAGGGAGGAGAAAGGGGAGAGTGTTTAGATAACCCTGTGTTCTTGGAGAATTCCAGCCTGCTAGAGAGATAAGGAGGGGTTTCCAGGGAATGCCAGGCTCTTGGAGAGAAGAGAATGGGGCACTTGTCCCCAGAGTTGGAGGAACAGTGAAAGATTGAGCCATTATGAGTGAGTGGGAAACAAAAATCAGAACTTTGCCTCTTACTACCACCAATAGTCATTCAGGTGTGACAAGTCTGAAGGGGAGGAAGGGGATGGAGTATCCACCAGCAGTGACTCCGTCAAAAAGGATAAGATGATGATGATGATGGTGATGATAAGGACACCTTTATATAGCATTCAATGTAGAACTTAGGTCTAGATATGAAAGGGCCCTCAGAGGAGATCTAAGCCACCCTTCGTTTAACAAATAGGTGTACTGCCTATGCCTAGTCTAAAAGACACATCTTGTGGCCTCTCTTGCAGCAACTAGGTTAGTTTTCCTGTTGGGAGGGGGAATCTCCAAATCCTTAATGGAATATTTATAAGATAGGAGACTTTTCTATGTCCTGAGATGAAGGTGGGACTGATAAGAAAAATGGAGGATGGGGCACCTATTTAGAAACCCAATGTTTGTTTCCCTTTTGAGAGGTGCCCAAATGGCACCATGAGTCTGGCTAATTCACTAAGTTCTTACTGAGGTAAAGGGAGGGAGAAGCTGAGACTCCCTGGAAAGGGAAGGGAATTACATTGACTGTTCATGGGCTATTGTGGGGTAGAATATTGTCCTGTGTCCAATGTGGATTTGTTAACTTGAATGTTTACATGGCAGCAGGTGCCCCTTCACCCACTTCTCTGAAGACCTAAACATGGGCTATATTTTGGAAACTTTAGATTTGGACAACACGGGCCAAAGAGAGTCGTTGAGAGGCCAGCCTCATCCCGGGTGGAACCTGGTCCACGTAAGCCCAAAGCTGGGGTTGTTGACACACGGATTAGAGCTCACTGAAGCATGCATAAGGTGTTGAGTACTCATGCCCAAGAGATGGCTTTAATCCTCTCAACCAAGCATTAACGGGGAATCTCTCCATAGAAAGATATAACCATAGGAACACAGCATGCTTAAGTTTAGAAATGGACCTAGACATCTCCTAGCCCAATACCATCATTTTCTGTAAGAAGAAACTGAGGCATAGACAAGTTATATTATTTGTCCAAGGTCACACAAGTTAAAAGAGGCAGACCTGGGATTTGAACAGAGATCCTCTGATTTGATAGCAGGCATTCTTTCCACTATACCGAAATCCCAAAGAAAAATTGACCTTGCCTTAACCTCATCAAGCTTATCAGTCATCCTGCTCAACTCTCTTCATGGGTTCTTAACTTGGGGAGGTCACGGACCCCTTTGGCAATCTGGCAAAACCAATGGATACCTTTTCAGAATCATGTTTTTAAACATGAATAAGAAAACAAGATCTGTATGATTACCAAGAAAATCAATTATATTGAAATTACAATATCAAAATATTTTTCTAAAAATCCAGTTTATGGAGCCCAGGGTAAGAAGTCCTGCCCTGCAGAGTGCATTAAGGACTTTATCAGTTCATTCATTCATTTGACACACATGAATTAAGAACCTGTGGGGGATGGGGTGCTAGGGAGAGATAAAGCATCTCACAATCTGAGAGGAAGATGAAATGGGATAAAACCTTCTGCTCTTCCAAGCTTTCCCATTACTGTTGAGGGTACCATCACCCTCCCAGTTCTCCAGGCTTACACTCTAGGGCTCATCCTAGACTCCTCAGGCTCTCTCTCATCTCCAATATACAAACAATTGCCAAGTCCTATCGATTCTACCTTCTCTATGATCTCCTGTCTATCCTCCCTCTTCTTTCTTCTGACAGCCCCACCAGGAGCATCTCAAGCCTTTCCCAGTCCTCTTTAATCTTAGTGCCTTCCCTCTGATGTTATCTGCAGTTCTTCCTGCACATATCTTGTTTGTGCATAGTTATTTGGTTGGATTAATCTCCTCTATTAAGTTTAGAGATTGTCCAAGAACTCTACTTTTGCCTTCCTTTGTAACACTAGCACTTAGCACAGTGCCTGGCACATGAGTAGGTGCTTAATAAATGCTTGTTGACTTGGCTTAAATTATATGTGATAAGTGTATTGTGAAGGGTTGTAAACTCAGTGCCAAGTGAAGTTTTTGATCCCCTTTCCTCTTGAGAGTTAGGCAGGATTTAGTCTTGGGGTCCTTGGTCATAATTCAACTCTATGGCTTGTTTCATTTCCATCCAGAAGGTCTCTCTGGGAACATCTGAATCTATCCCATTTCTGACTCTCTTCAAGGAATATTCAAATCAGTTCACCTACTCACAAGCAAGGTGATCAATAAGAATTTTGAAAATAAAATGTGGTTATTACATAACAGGTAATATGCTCTGATGTCTCATCATGGTGTGGAGGAGACCTTGGGTTCTCCAAGGCTCTACCAGTGAGTGGTCTGTAAGCTCTGGCAAGGTTCTGTTATTTGAAAAATCTTTGAGTATGGTCCTGGTGACCTTGGGTCCCACTCAAGGACCGACCTAGCTAAATAGAGAGAAGCTTATCACCATTGGGCTGGCTACTTACTCACGAAGGAAAATACAGAATGACTCCTAGTCCTGTGCAGCCCTCTTCCCTCCCCTGCTGACAGCAGCAGAGTAGCAGAAAATGGGAAAGAAGCTTATAAGAATCACAATTTTTAGACTCTCTATAAAGCAGCTTAACTTTTAGTAGTCTAAATGTGAGCTATTTGTGAAGGGACCAACGAGTGGATGGATATAATCCTAAAGGAGATAAATTGGAACCATCTTTTCATTTTCTATAAATGAAATCAAAAGACAGAAGAGAGTTATAGCTCAATGGAAGGCTGCAAATAAAGGAGTTGGTTTTATTGTGAATTCTTAACTTTACTCCCTCCACACACTACAGTCCAGCTACACTGACCTTCTTGTATTTCCTCACATACAATGCTCCCTCTCTCATCTCTGAGCCTTTGCACTGGCTGTGCCCCATGCGTAGAATGCTATTCCTTCTCATCTCCATCCCTTAATTTCTCTGGCTTCCTTCAAGGTAACTCAAGGAACACCTTCTTTTAAAGTTTTTTTCCTGTTTCTCCAAGCTGCGAGAGACTTTTCCTCTAAAATTACCTTTTGTCTATTCAGTATAAATCTTATATATACCTAGTTATTTACCTGCTGTCTCCCCATTCGAATGTAAAGTCCCTGAGGGCAGGGACTGCTTCTCTTTGGTCTTAGCACCTCTAGTGCCTAGAGTAGCGTCTGGCTCATGGTATGCAATTAATAAATGCTTTCCAATTGTTTGATTGAACCAAAGGCAACAAGAGACATCTTTTCATGAAATAATTAGTTATCTCATCTTGAAGTGCTCATGATGAACATTTGTAAAAAGACCATCAGGAAAATAATTGCAGCCCAGGCACCAATATCCAATGCAGAAGAATGAATGAGGGGGTAGAGAAATTCTATGAGCAACTCGGTAAGATGCTACCAATTAAATCATTATAACCTTTAAGACTTGGCAATTTAAGTACCAAGGTAGGTACAGGGGAGGATGGAGAAGAATATGTTGGAAAATATGGTTCAGAAGGAAGAAATAAAAGAGGCCAGTGGCTTAGCATTCACCCAGATGCTTTTTGCCTATAGATGATGAGTACTCACTTGCTTGGAGAAGAGAGTTGGGAGGTATTTGCCATGGAAAGCACTGAATGATGTAATGCAAAAATGAAATTGATAATATCTTGGCAGGCAGGAAACAACTGACTTCCAAAGTGGGAGTCACTTCTGACTTGCAGAAAGGACTTGAGTGGAGTCTGGCCATTGACTCACAAGAGAAACAATCAAAATCAATACCAAATTAGAAGACAGAATAAAAACGAGAACTACAGTCTTGCCATCCAGTCTGACAGATACACTCAAACATATCCTACAAGTAGTTATCAAGCCAGAATTCATGGTGCATGATTAAAATAACTCCAACCTGACATTTAACCAGATTAGTGATGCAGAACAATGGTATTAAACAAAAAGACATTGTTACAGCCTCCTGCTGGGTTCTAAGAAAGTTTCACCAATGTGAATGAGGTGTCACAATGGGGAGGTCGAAGGAGCCTAGAAACCACTTTAGCTAGCAAATACTTGAGCGCCTTGCTTAATGAACAGATATGGCAGCCAAAGTCTTATCATATAGATACACACACACATATATATATACATATATATATATACACACACATATATATGTGTATGTATATATATATATATATATATATTTGCCTGTATATACCTCCTTAAGAATTGATGTTGTCATTTTTTCAGTCATGTATGACTCATCGTGACCTCATTCAGGGTTTTATTGGCAAAGATACTAGGGTGGTTTTCCATTTCCTTCTCTAGCTTATTTTATGGATGAGGAAACTGAGGTGCTCAGGGTCACACAGCTGGTAGATATCTGAGGCCAGATTTGAATTCCAATCTTCCTGATTCCAAGCCCAATGCTCCATCTACTGTGCCACCTAGCTGCTCCTCCTTAAGAGTAAGGGTTGTCTTTTGCCTTTCTTTGGATCCCCAGCACTTAGCACAGTGCCAGGCAGATCTAGGTGTTCAACAAATGTTTACTAACTGACTGACTGAATTAACAGGATCATCTCATAATAACAAGAAGTGGTGAAAAAAAGGGCAAGGGGATAGAAAATCAACTAAGCTGGGTCATTCTCAGGGTGTTTAAGAATAAAACTGGAGAAAACAACAAACAGTAAAAGGAAATGATCTGCTCAAAAGTAATTTTTTTTTTTTTTTGCTTTTTGGCAGGGCAGTTGGGGTTAAGTGACTTGCCCAAGGTCACACAGCTAGTACATGTGTCAAGTGTCTGAGGCCGGATTTGAACTCAGGTCCTCCTGACTCCAGGGCCGGTGCTCTACTGACTGCGCCACCTAGCTGCCCCAAAAGTAATTTTTAATAGTATCTCCCCCTCAGTTACACATAAAAGACAATTTTTAACATTCATTTAAAAAATTGAGTTCTGAATTTTTTCCCTCCCTCTCTAAGGCAGTAAGCAATTTGATATAGGTTAAATATGTAGAATCATGTAAAACATATTTCCATATTAGTCATATTGTGAAAGAAGAAACAGACCAGAAGAAAAAAACCATGAAAAAATAAAGTGAAAATAGTCTGCTTCAATCTGCATCCAGAATCCATCAGTTCTTTCTCTGGATGTGGACAGTATTTCTCATCACGAGTCCTTTGGAATTTGTATGGCTAAGTTATTCATGGTTTATTATTTTACAATGTTGCTTTTACTATCTACAATGTTCTCCTGGTTCTGCTCATTTCACTTAGCTTCAGTTCATGTAAGTCTTTCCAGGTTTTCCTGAAATTTGCCTGCTTGTCATTTCTTATAGCACAATAGTATTTCATTACATTCATATGCCACAATTTATTCAGCCATTCCCCAAGTTGATGGACATACCCTCGATGTCCAATTCCTTCCCACCCCAAAAGGCACTGCTATAAATATTTTTCTACAAATAGGTCCTTCTCTCCCCCCTACCTTTTTAATCTCTTTGGGATACAGACATAGCAGTGGTATTGCTGGATCAAAGGGTATGCACAGTTTGATTGCCCTCAAAGTTTGGGAGATATCAATGCTTGGAAAAAAAATCAAGGAAGTTATTACTACCAGAAAAAGGCAATTCATTGAATATGGAGTTCAAATGGAAGGGGAGGATGGTGAGGTCCTTCAAATGTCTCTGTTGGTAAATGTCATTGCACTGATTTTATTAGACTCCAGAATATTTGAAAGGCTCCAAAATGAGATCCGTGATCACCCAGATGAGTTTGGCTGGCCTATTTTCCCTATGCTCCCCCACCTCAACACAAGTGGTTGAAGAATACTTATTGTCCAGACTAAGCTGTTATATGGACAACCCATAGAGAAGGTTGATTAGAACATGTACTATACATTATAGAAACTTTAGATAGCCCAAAGCTGAACAGGAGAAAGAGTGCAATGGTTTGCATTTGGGAAATCATGCAGTACTTTTAGTGACCTCTCCTCCTCCAGCTTCTCCCTAAAGCATGCTTTATTTAAACAACATCACCCCCCAGTGCTGGTTTATGACCACAAAGCATGAAGCAATGACAACAATAAGCATATATATATATATATACATGCACACACACACACACACACACACACACACACACACACATATATATATAGCATTAAGGTTTGCAAAGAGCTTTACAAGTATTATATCATTTTATCCTCACAATAACCCTATGTAGTTGTCACTATTATCCCCATTTTATAAATAAGGAAACCGAGGCATATAGAAGCTAAGTAAGTGGCTTGCCCAGGGTCATTCAGCTAGTAAGCCTGTGAGGCCAGATTTGAACTCAGATCTTCTTGACTCCATGTATCAGTCCTTTCTATCCACCGAACCACCTAACTGCCTCTAATACACAAGCAATACACAGCTTCCCAAAATACCAATTTTAGGTCAATGGAGAGGTGTATGGTGGTCTTGTGTGTGACAAATGACCAGCAATAAACTATGAAGGGAGGAGCTACATGAAGGTTTGATCAAAGGAATGTGTGACTGTAAAAGATGGGCCAGTCCTATAGGGAGATTGTGGGATAACTGATGAACACTAAATGTACACGTATGCCCCACTGATATCCACACAATGTCAAGACATTAGCAAGGAAGGCCCCAATAAGGATAGACCACCTCCCCACCCCCTTCTGTGGAGACCACTTCCCTACCTCCTTCTTTATGGAGGACATTGCCAAGAACGGTTCTTGATGAGAAGGTGGAGATGGGTTGCTATCTGCTCATTGGAGAGAGTACTCACATTTATGACATCCCAGACGTCACGCAAATGGGTTTAGCAATAAACATTAAGCACTTACTATGTGCTGGGCACGGGACTGAGTTGGAGACCTGGTGTAGCATCCGTGTTTGGGTTCTGTCTTGTGCTGTATCTACTCTCAGATCACATTCTCTTTGCTTGGTATCCCACATGTCAGCCAGGGAAGGAAATTGAGTCTCCGAGAGCTGACTTATGTCATGTGGCTAGTAGAAGTCAAAGACAGGACTTAGGCTGATGCTTTCTGGCTTGAAGACATCAGCGCCCTTTCCATTAGGACACACTTCCTCTCATCGATGAGGCAAACATTCATTGTGAAAAATGATTGTAAGCACTTAATGCTTACAAAGCACTTCCTATCCATTATCTCTCTTGGCCCTCCCTACAGCCTGCTTGTCCAACTCTTACTGTCCATGAGTCCCTGATTCTCTGACCAAGAACTGGATGCCAACAAGGGGGAGAACCAAGAAGTGGGGTGGGAGGGGGGATAATTGATCAATTACTCCTGAATGAGTGAATGGTGGTGGGTATGGTGGATGTGAAGTTAAGCACCTTCAAGCCCAGTTAGGAAACTGACATTATAAATAGACCTGACTGTCAAAGTCTTTTCCATTTGTTTATCCTATCTGTCACCCCTCTTGCCCTCAGGTCTGGGCATTGCCAAGGCCAGGGCTGGTTCAGAGAAGCATTCTGGGGACTCCCTTCAATCCAAATCCCTGGCTTCTTCCTGGCTCTATGGCTCAGGGCTGACTTGGCTACCAGAGCTCATTTTCTGTGCATTCTTGGGAAGGGGCTATGGCCTGAGTAATCAGGGCCACTCTAAAACTCTAGGAAAGAGTGAGGCAAGCATGTGGGTCATCAGAAGATTAGCTGAACGGAGCCCAAATTCAATTCAGTTCATTTAATTGGATTTCATAAACATTCAAGACCACATATATGTAATGGTTATGTAGGGATACAGAGATGAAATTGGAAACAGATCCTGCCTTCAAAAAGCTTAAAATCTAGACTGGGAGACAAGATATGCCAAAATCCCAGGATAAGGGAGGTTGATGGGAGTGGTTCCTTATCAGGTTGAATTTCTCAAACAACCTGATGAAAAGACAGAATGTGAGCCATCATTTGGGGGTCCTCAATGGAGTTCTCCTGATGGAGTGTGGCCATGGTCACTGGCATTGCTATGACATTCAAGATGACCAGCTGGCTGAGACTCAGGAGAATGGGCAACCACCTCATTTCCTGACCTTGTAGCACCCTCTCTGCATTCACGCTCTGAACCCCAGCTCCGACTGGGAGATTGGGTCCTCAGAGAGCAGTTGCTTACTTCTATCAGAATTCTTCCTCTCAAGGGATTGGGGTTTATAATACTATTGTTTAGAGCCCCAGGCAGAGTGCCCCCCAATATCAATTAACCAGTTGGCATTGACTAGCTTTTACAAAGAGGGTATTTATAGTGAGGAAAGAAATGGGGAGAGGGGGCTCACATTTTAAATGGTTGGCACAAATGTCCCCTCCACCCCAGCTCAATGTGGGCCTCATTGTCCCTCAGGCAAACACAAAGGCTCTGAGGAGAGAGGGCTCAAACTTTGGCTCTAAACGTACTAAAACACGTATATACAGAACCGTGTCCAGGGGTGTCTCCTGGGTCTGGGACCCTCTTTCTTTCTTCCATCCTCATTGAGTTCCTTCTGAATGTGGCACAGCTGATGATGAATCCCTTGATGGCATGCAGGACAGTGTCTCAGCTGTTGGACTGGATCGAGCCAGTCCTGCTCAAGCCTGGCTACTCACTCGACTCTGTTGCTGTGACCACTGACAGACTCTGAACCCAGTTGCCAGACTTCTGATCATTCTTTTGACCTTTCCAAGCTCACAAGGTTGTAACCTGGTCCATTCTGTCTCTGGATATTCATTGACCTGGGATTGGGACAGAAAAATATGTATCCATGTGTCCATGGACACACTGTGGCCAAGCATGTATGTGGGGGGGGCAGGGGAGGGAAGGGGTTGTGCGTGTGGAACCAGTCACTCACAGCAAGTCCTCCTCCCCCACTGAAAGTGTCAGGGAAGAGATCAAGAGATTGTCTGAGCTCTTGAATTTTACGTCTGTGTTCTTGGTACTTCCAGTTCCAGAAGACTTTGCATCATCCCATAGTTATTCATGGCTCCTCAGTCACTTGTGACTAAGAACTAGAAAGACATGGACAAGAATGAGCTAGGAAGAGAGGGTACAAGGTTTTTCCCTCTGTACCACCAGAGAGAGAGTACTCAGATCAATAAATCTAGAAGGCTCATTGTACAGCGAAGCAGGAAACCAGTGTTTGAATCCAGTCCCTGACACTTAGTAGTTACTTAATAAGCATTTATTAAGAACTTACTATGTGCAAGTCATTGTGTTAAGAGAGGAGGATACAAAGAAAGGCAAAAGACAGCCCCTGCTCCCAAGGGGCTTATACTCTAATGGGAGGCAACCCAGGAGAGGAAGCTGTAAAGGGATGGGGGGGAAGGTAAACAGCTAGGGGGCAAGATGGGCACTTTCAGAGGAAAGGGAAATGAAAAGAAGGCAGGCCTGGGCACCCTCCTTAAAGGAGGTCCATCCTGGGAGGAGCTCTCAGCTCTGCCTTCCAATCAGAGGGTCCTCAGGGGCAGAGGGAACAAGAGATATGAGCACCTGGGCTGATGTAATCTTGCAGGATAAAGAGGGTCTTGGGACATGATGGAGAAATCCAAAGGAGACCACTTGGGTGGAAGATAAAGGGACTGGACCAGTGGTTTTATTTGTATAGGGCACTCTCAGATGAAGAGACTCCCTCTAACCAGGTAGATTGTAAACCTTAATGGGCTATAGAATTGGGGTGGATAATTCTTAGAAGGTAAGACCAAATCTAGACTACAGATGACCTTGAATGATGGGAAACTGTATCTTATCCTTTAGGCTGGGGTGGGGGGGCTCCCAAGTAATCTGAGGCAGCTGGGTGGAGTTATAGCTGTGTGTGACCACCCAGCAATTCACTTAGCCTATCTGCCTCAGGTTTCTCACCTGTAAAATGGGGCTCCTATGACACAGAGTTGTGAAGATCCAACGAGGTAAGATTTGTAAAGTGCTTAGCACAGGGCTTGGTACCTATTAAGTACTAGATAAATCCTTGTTGCCTTCCTTTGTCCCTCCTTCCCCCATGCTAGGGGGCACCTGCTACAGCCATGAGATGATGGAGGGGGCAGAGCATGGGGTGCTGGGTGGGAGCTGGGATAGGTCCTAACTGCTAGAGGGTCCCACACCCTGGGAAGCTCTGGAAGGCTGGCTTGGGTGGGGGTGGGGGTGGAGTGTTTATGGGGGTCATTCAGTTGTGTTTGAGGCAAACCCACAACCAGCTGTGGCTGGGGGTAGGGGATGGGACCCAATTTCCCACCTACCCATCGGTTGATCACAGACCCTTTGGTGACCAATGCTGCCCCCCTTGGGGGTCATGTCCTGCTCCCTCTTATTCCACAGAGCTTCAGGGGACCCAGCTCTCACTTTGGAGATCACTGCCATGCATGGGTAATGGGGAGATGCTAAGGTTCAGAGCCGAGCACAGGAAGGAAAAAGGACTAGAACCCTAGTCAGAGGATTTGGGTTCAAATCCTGGATACTTGAAACTGGGTGAGTCGATTAACCCTCTCTGGTTAATTATCTACAAAATGAGATGGACTAGGTACTCTCGAAAGCCCCTTCCAGATTTAAATGCTGCGGTCCTGTAAGAGGACAGGGTTTGAGATGACTCCAGGGGGCAGCCATCTCAGACCTATGAGGGTTTCTATGAGTCTAAATGGCAGCTCATTAAGATGGTGGCCTCGTGAGTGGGAGGGAAGAGGGGAACCGGCCGATGGCTAGAAGTGACAAGCTTCAGAGCTCAGACCTCTCCTCCAGCTGTCCCCAGCCCAATTATTTCTGAGTTTATGATCAAGCAGATAAAAATAGCGAGTTTTCCAAACCATGGGGGCTGGTTCCAGGGAAAGAGTGGAGAATCCTCTCCCTTTCTGCTGATTTGCACCCAATTAATGAGGCATTAAAACAAGTTGGTGGGAATATTGTATGAACTAAGAGTCCGGACGAAAGATAAACAGCTATAAACATTTCCAGAAAGATGTCAGCCGTCTAAAATAACAGACTCTCTCCAGATATTTATCAGAAGGGGACAGGAGGGACGAGCCAGCTCCAGATGGCTGTCTGCTTACATAAAAGACGGAGGGTCTGGGCCAGGACTGGATTTCTGCCTGGAGTCCGATGACAGAGGAGAGCTGGACGCAGGCAGTGCTAGCTGGGGGCTCTTGAAAACAGATGGGGGGCTAACTCTGCCCCTCAGAAGACACAGGAGCATGGACTGAGGCTGAGAGGCTGGAGGGAAGGGGCTTTAACCCTCGTACTGGAAATAACATCAGAAAGGCAATCAGGAAACCAAGCTAAGAGTCCCAGGTCTGTGATCAGAGGAGATGCTCTCCTGCTGCCCAAGGCCTCAGTATCCTGCATATTTTCTGTAAAATATGGGGATTGGACAAAATTATCTCCATGGTCCCTCCCAGTCCTGACATCCCATGTTCTAAGGCCCTCCCAGCTTTGACATCCCATGTTCTAAGGCCCTCCCAGCTCTGACATTCCTTGTTCTGAAGCCCCTACCGTTTCTTCTATTCTCTGATTCCATGATGCTGTCCCAGATGCGCTGTGGTCATCCTCTGTCCAAGGCTGGTGTTGCTAAGACAAATTAATGTTGGGATTGGGGGAAAGGCTATCTCCCCACTGTTCCTTGCACCCCAGGAACCCTTGAGTACCCTTGCACCTCAGCTTCTTACCTTCTTTGAAATGTCTTTTCTTCGGCCAAAAGAGCGTCTCCTCCGGAGGGTCATTTATCCTCAGTTTGTCTATGTACTAAGCTATTTTAATGTTTGGAAAATCATAAGTATTATAGACCATGCTTGTAACAAAACCCACACAAACCAAGTGATTGTATCAATAGATTCGGGAAAACCTTTTGACAAAATACAACAGCCATTTCTGTTAAAAATATTAAAAACAGGAATAAATGGGCCTCTCCTTAATATGAAAAATTGTATCTATCTAAAACCAAGAGCAAGAAGATAATTATAAGATAATATAATTGGCTGTTGGCGGAGCCACAAAGCACAGAGTGCTGAGCCTAGAATCAGGAAGACCTGAGTTCAAATCTGGCTCCAGACTCTTCCTAGTTGGGTGACCCTGGGTGAGTCACTTGACCTCTGTTTGCCTTAATTTTCCCAACTATAAAATAGAGATTAGAAAAGCCCCTAGCTCACAAGGTTGCTGTGAGGACCAAACAAGATAATAATTAATTTTTTAAAACACTTAGCAGAGTGCAGGAGGCACTATATAAATATTTATTCCCTTCCCTGTATAGAATGGAGGAATACTAGAAGAGGCTTTTATAGTGAAGGCAGGGATGAGCAGCTAGGTGGCCCAGTGGATAAAGCCCCAGGCCCGGAATAAGGAAGACCTGAGTTGAAATCCGTGTGACCACAGGCAAGTCACTTCACCCTATTTGCCTCAGTTTCCTCATTTGTAAAATAAGCTGGAGAAGGAAATGGCAAACCACTCCAGTCTCTCTGCCAAGAAAACCCCACATAGAGTCAGGAAGAGTCGGACACAACCGACCAACAACATAATACAAACATACCCATTGTGGCCATTACTACTTGATATAGTTCTTACTATGCTTACTATGGCAGGAAGACAAGAAGAAATTGAAGGAATAAGCATCACAAATGATCATTATTATTGTCTTCTTAGGGAACCCTAGAGATTCAATGAAAAACAATTTGAAACAATTACTAACTTCAAAAAAGTAGCAGGATACACAGTAACTCCCCCTTGTCCCCCAATCAGGGAGGCTAGGTGGCACCATCGGGCACAGAGCACCAGGCCTGGAGTCAGGAGGACCTGAGTTCAAATCTGACCTCAGACACATACTAGTTAGGTGACCCAGGGCAAATCACTTTACCCTGCTTGCCTCAGTTTCCTTATCTGTAAAAGGAGCTGGAGAAGGAAATGGCAAACCATTTCAGTATCTTTGCCAAGACAATCACAAATGGGGTCACAAAGAGTAAGACACGACTGAATAACCACAACAACCCCCCATCCCAATCAATAGCTTTTTCTGTATAATAGCAACAAAAAGCAGCAGGAAGAGATACGTTTCGTTCAAAATCACTATAGGCCATACAAATTAATTGGAAGCCCACTTAGCAAGACCTTACATTGGAATTATGGGAATATAACCACAAGCTACCTTTTTATGAGAAATTGGTATTGCTGTTCAGTCTCTCAGTCGTGTCGCATTCTCCATGACCCCATGGGCCACAGCGCGGCCGGCCCTTCTATTCTCCACTATCTTTCAAAGTCTATCCAAGCTCACGTCCATAGCTTCCATGACACCACCCATCCATCTCATCCCCTTCCGTCCCCTTCTCTGTTTGTCTTCAATCTTTCCCAACATCAAGGTTTTTTGCAGTGAGTTCCATCTTCTTATTATGTGGCCAAAAGTATTTAAGCTTCAGCTTTGCTATTTGACCTTCCAGTGAGTAGCCTGCATCAATTTCTTTAAGGATTGACTGATTTGGTCTCCTTGTTGTCCAAGAGACTCTGAAAAATCTTCTCCAGCACCACGATTTGAAAGCATCGATTCTGTAGTGCTCAGCTTTCCTTACAGTCCAACTCTGAGAACCATACATTGCTACTGAAAAAACCACGGCTTTGACTATATGGACCTTTATTGTCAGCAAAGTGATGTCTCTGCTTTTTAGTCTGTTGTCCAGATTTGCCATAGCTTTCCTTCCAAGGAGCAAGCATCTTTTAATTTCATGGCTGTAGTCACTGTCGACGATGATCTTTGAGCCTAAGAATATAAAATCTGACACTGCTTCCATTTCTTTTCCCTGTATTTGCTAGGTAGTGTTGGGACCAGTTGCCATGATCTTAGTTTTTTTTTTTTTAATGTTAAGCTTCAAGCCAGCTTTTACACCCTCCGCTTTCACTCGCATCAAGAGGCTTCTTAATTCCTCTTCACTTTCTGCCATCAGAGTGTTATCATCTGAATATCTGAGATTGGTGATTTTTCTCCTGGCAACCTTAATTCCAGCTTTTGATTCATCCAACCTGGCATTTCCACACGATACACTCTGCATACAAGTTAAATAAATAACATGACAATATACAGCCTTGCTGTACTCCTTTTCCAATCTTAAACCAATCAGCTGTTCCATGTTTGGTTCTAGAATAAAGATATCTAAATAATTAGAGAAATATAAATTGCTCATGGTTGGGCCATGCCGATGACAGTGGGTACTTCAAACATGTCCCAAACTAAACTCATTATCATTTCCCCCCATCCTTACCATCCTCTGGACTTCTCTTTTACTGCTGAGTGAACCACCCTCCTCCTCATCACCCAGGCTCACAGCCTCAGTATCATCTTCTCCACTTTGTACCTGCTGCTCTGTTCAGCTCCAGGGAGCAACATACTTCACCCAGAATAAGCTCTTCCCTTCTAATCTCTTCACCATGCTGCTAACTCAAGCCTTGATAGATACTACCTTCCTTACACTATTCTCCCCTGTGATAGAGGGCTGGTACCAAACTCCTCCCGATGCCTTCCTTTGCGGACTCAGATCACTCTCCTTTGGATCTGCTGCCCTGCTGGGTTTTAACTCCATGGAACAAGATGCCCCCCCCGGGTCTCCTTCCCCTCTTCCTTTCCTGCTTTGCCTTCCCCTTTAGATTATAAGCTCTTTGAGGGCAGGGACTGTCTTTGTTTTTATTAATAGTATCCCCAGAACTTAGCACAGTGCCTGGCACATAGTAAGTACTTAAACATTTGTTGACTGATTTATTCAGTGCTTTCACTGGCATGGTGGATAGAGAGCTAGCCTCAGAGCCAAAAAGCTCTTGGTTCAAGTAACGCCTCTGACATTTACTGGCTGTGTCACCTTGGGCAAGTCACTTAATCTCTTGGCAGCTCTCTAAGATGACAAATTGCAGAGAAGGTGCAATCTGTATTGGGAAGATTCTCTCCACTGAGGAGTTCTCTCTAGCAGTGAAGTCGCCAGTCTAGCTCCTATCCCGTTCAGGGATACACCAATCACATTATCAAAGTGTCATTTACAGTGGGAGAAACAATGATAAAAGAGGAAGATCCTTATCTCTCTGGTCCTTATGCATAAGATGAGGACATAAGAGCATTTACCTCCCAGGCTGTTGTGAGGATCCAACGAGAGGATCTTGATAAGCTCAGTGCCTGGCGCACAGTAGGCACTAAAGAAATGGCGATTTCAGCTCTCCCAGAAGCAGCCTCTCCAGCCTCTTCCCATGTCAGATAGCGTCAGAGGTGATCTGTGCTACCTGACCCCCATTATAACCAGCAGAAACAGAACCATCTCTGTCAAAGCATTTACATTCTACCAGGGGAGAAATAATATATACAGAGGCGTCAATAGGAAGTGATTCAAGGACACAGAAGGCCTCCTGTAAGATGTAGGATTTGAGCCAAGCCTTGAAGGAAGCCGGGTGTGCTGAGAGCTGCAGGTGAGGAGGAGGGAGAGAAGTCCAGAACCGGCTACAGCCGGGCCAGAGGCTTAAAGATGCAGCAGAGAACAGAGACCGTCAGAGCTGAAAGGCAACCCAGAGAAGGCATCTTCTAGTCCAGGGGTGGGGAACCATTGAAATCCTTAAATGCTGACTTTTGACTGAATCCAAATTTTAAAATTTGGATTCAGCCAAAAGGCAGAACTTAAGGATTTAGAAGGCCACATGTGACATGGCTGCAGGTTCCCCAGTCCAGCTCTAGTCTAACCTGCTGATTTTACAGAAGGAGAAATCAGAGCCCAGAGAAGGGAAATGACGTGGTCTAGGTCCCACAGAGAAGCCAGAGCTCCCACTTTCCAGTTTTTGGAGGCTGGGAGGTGGAACCTCATCTCCTAAGACTTTCCTTTTGTTTCTCCTTTTCCTTACCTCAGGACAGGTTGTTTGGGGTCATTTCTGGGCCCAACAGTAAGGTATCAGGGGGTTAACCAACACAGACCCCTGAAGGAAGCTCCCATCCCAGCTTGGTTTCCCTCCCTTCTGCCAGCCACCTCCTGGGAGACCAGACTATGAGTTTCTTTCTCTTTCTGTCCCTCTCTTTCTCTGTCTCTCTCTCTCTCTGTCTCTGTCTCTGTCTCTCTCTAGCTCTCTCTCTGTCTCTCTGTCTCTCTCTCTGTCACACACACACACACACACACACACACACACACACACACAGATACATACACCCAGGAATCTACATTCCTTCCTGTTACGGGCCACGTTAGAGCTGAGCCCTGTCCTCCTCAGACCTCCAGGCCCAGGGGCCTGCTGAGATAGACTCAGGGCTTTGGGATGTGGGTAGAGCCAGGAGGAGGGGTCTCGCCTTTGTTGCCTCCCTGGCAATTCCAGGTCTTTGCCTGTGCCCGGACCTGCCTGACCACGTGGAACTTCCGGCTCTCTGGCAGAGCATGTGGAACTTCCGGTTCTTTACCTGGACTGCCTGCCCGCAGGGAGCTTCGGGTAGTGAGGGAAGAGAAGGGGAGGAGAGCAGGCGGAGTCAGGCGGTCCTAGGACCCAGGTGTATTAGCTTTACCTGTCTTTCATCCACGTAACCAAAGAATGTACCTATGTCACTAAAGGTATAAATGTGCTGCTTGCTGAAATAATAAACGGAGTCCTTCACCATCTTGTTCGGCTCCCGCCCCGTACATTGTCTGCGAGATCAGGTCCTTAGCTTAGGCAGAGGCCTGGGGCTTGGGGGGAACCCCGAGCATAGTTACGAGGCTTCGGAAGCTTGTAACACCTTCCTATTCACAAGAGCTGACATTTCTGAGGCTTTTCCCAGCCTATCAAATGCTGTCCTCACAACAAGTATTATTGACCTCATTATAGAGAGAAGGAAAGAGACGTCCAGGGAGGGCAGTGGTTAGGTCAGGGTTTCCCAGCTGGTGTGTGTTAGTTGGTTCTCTGACTGTAAGCCCAGCCCTGCCTCCCTTGCTCCTAGAGGCCAAGGGTTGACTGGGAACTCAGAGACCATCCTGTCCATCTGAGACCCAAAGGGGCACAATATTCCCACAAAATCACCAAGAGGTGGCCAAGACAGGTGGCTGACAGGTGGACAAGGAACATCTCACCTGGAAAGCAAGCCTCTACTTGAAAATAGACTGGGACCTGATTGAAACTTGCTGATCCAGACAGGAGATAGGGAGGACTTCCCAGCTTCAAGGACTGGGGGGGGGGGCCCCCGCAAGGCATCAGAGGGCCATAGATTTAGAGTTAGAAGGGACCTCAGAGGCCATCTAAGCCAACCGTTCATCTTATAAATGAGGAAATTGAGGCACACAGAGCGTTACACACTCCAAGGTCACACAGTCGGTAAACATCAGAGGCAGGAAATGAACCCAGAGCCTTCTCTCTCCTGGCCCAGCAACTGTCCATTGTGTCATCACACCGACTCCCCCTGGGGAAGTTTGAGGACCAACAAGGAAAAGCATTGATTTACATGGTGGGAGGCTAGCAGAGGAGAGGCTGCAGGAAGAATTTGTCCGTCCTGAAGGATCTGCTGCTTCCTATCCTGGGATCTGCCCAGGGCAGAGGCTCCACAGCTGGGGAGTGAGGAGGGCAGGAGCATCCATGGTGCAGCAGGAAGAGGCTGAGCATGGGGGCAGAAGACCCCAGATAGAAGTCTGTTCTTATTCCTGGGTGAGTAATTTCCTCATGCCTTGTTGCTCTCGACAAACCTGAGCCCATGAGACCATGTCAGGAAGGAGTGAAACAAGTTACCTCGGAAGCTCCTACCCTGGGCCTGGGCTGATGGGCTGGCGACTGGTTGGAGCCCCTCCATGGGACTGGGCCCCCTCCCAGCCTTGCTTCCCCCTGCCCCTCCCCCTCCCCTTCCTGTTCTGGGCCCAGATCAACCCTGATGCTGCTTAACCAGAGCATCCCTCCCTGGCCACTGCCGCCTTCTACATATCTCCCGATTAGAGCGTTGGCCAGGACCACCGAGTTTACATCCCTAGTATTCAGTATAGTGTGTACTTAAGGCATGCTTTCTATTACCTAACCCTATTTTCTTCCTTCCTCCAACCCTCCCTTCCTCCCTTCCTTCCTTCCCTCCCTCCCTTCCTTCCTTCTTTCCTTCCTTCCTCCCTCCCTTCCTTCCTTCTTTCCTTCCTTCCTCCCTTCCTTCCTTCCTTCCCTCCCTCCCTTCCTTCCTTCTTTCCTCCCTTCCTCCCTTCCTTTCTTCCTTCTTCCCTCCCTTCCTTCCTTCTTCCCTCCCTTCCTTCCTCCCTCTCTTCCTCCCTTCCTCCCTCCCTCCCTTCCTTCCTTCCCTCTTTCTTTCCTTCCTTCCTTCTTTCCCTCCTCTCTCCCTCCCTTCTTCCTTCCCTCCCTCTTTTCTATCCTTCCTCCTTCCCTTCCTTCCTTATTTTGTTCCTTCCTCCCTTCCCTTCCCTTTCTCTTTCTTTCCTTCCTTCCCTTCCTTCCTTATTTATTTCCTTCCCTCTCCCTTTCTTCCTCCCTCCCTTCCTCCCTTTCTTCCTCCCTCCCTTCCTTCCTCCTTCCCTTCCTTTCTTTCTTCCACTTCCTCTATCCAATGAAGGACACTGACATTCCATCATGCATTCCCAGTCTCCCTGGTATGGTGATGATGGTGGTGGTGGTGGTGGTGATGAAGAAGCCAATAGGAATAACACCATCTATGTAGTTCTTTAAGGTTTGCAAATCACTTGATAGTTTATCTCATTCGACCCTCACAACAACACTGGGAAGCAGACGTTATTATTACCCCATCTTATGGATAAGGAAGCCGAGGCCAGGTGAAGCTCAGGCCCTGCCCGGGTCACACAGCTGCTAAGGATGCCACAAGGCAGACTCCAGGGTGGGCACAGCTCAGCGTCTGTCCTGGCAGGCCGGTGATCGGACCTCAGGATCCTTGCTCTAGACTGGACCAGACCTTGAGGCCATCTTCTCCCACACAGAGTAGATGAGCCCCAGAACTGACTTGCCCAAGGTCACAGGGCAGTCAGCTGCTCAGCCGGGCCCCACCAAACTGGCCCTTCACCCCTGGAGCCCCTTGGAGCTCCCACCTTGCACACTGGGGCCTGAGAGAGCAATTAGCCCTTGGTAGCTTGGCAAGCAGCCTGCCGGCTTTTATCCGGTGTTGATCGCTCTAATTTAAGGTGTTAATTTAGAAGTGAAAGTGCCAGCGAGAAGCAGCGATGTGAGCCAGAGGGGGGCCTGGACCCTGGTAGATCTCTGTGCTGCAGTGATTATATTACCTGGGCCTAGAAGGCCTGGCCAGGGCAAACACACCTATGACCCTGTGGCCCCCTGCCTCCCAGCCCCCAGGAGGCCTCTCCTGCCAGAGCCAGCTTGAGGGATTCCTTTTGGGAAATGGCCCCAGGCTGCCACAGGCCCAGCCTGGTCTGAGGAGAGTGGGATGGATGTCCAGTGGATCTGGGATCCGAGTGGGGAGGGGCAGCGAGCCCCCACTCCTGGGATGACCCCAGCCTTGGCTGGGTTCTAGGTACTGCTGAGGTACCGCTTCTCCACATCGAGGTAAGTCTGGGAGGCTGTGCGGGACGACCCTGCAGACCCAGAATCGAGTCCAGATCTATCTGGCCTCAGCCCTTCCATGACCAGAGTGGGACAAGACCAACTTCAGTCACTCCTTGAATCAGGACTGGGCCACGCTCGTGATCAGTCCCAGAAGCCGGACCATTTTCCTACTCAGCTTGGTCTCATCTGCTGATTAAGCATAGGTTCCCATGAAGGATCCCAAGCAGTTCCTACCTTTGTACTGGATACGACCTGAGCAGATGCTTGAACTGGGGGGGGGGGTGGAGTTTGTTGTGCAATTCTGAGCCAGAGGTCCTGGGTTCGAATCTGGCCTCTGCACCTTTCTAGTTGTAGGACCTTGGGTAAGTCCTTTGCTGTCTTTGACCCTCAAGTTTCCCCTTCTGTAAAATGAGGGGGGGCACTAGTAAGGGCCATGATCTCCTTTGGGCCTCACCCTCTTCCTCCTCCCTCTTCCCTGTCTCCATTTTCGGTGTGTGTCTCTTTCTGAATCCAAATAAGCATCTATTTACGAGTCCTGGCCTCAAGCAGCTTACCCTCAGCTGAAAGCCCAAAGGAAGATCAATTCCAGTCTTAGAGACTTTCACTTTGTTTGGACCATGATGGAGAGCTGTTAGCCGAGAGCTGAGGTTGCCTGATAATTACCACCTTAGCAGACAACTACAAGGTGTTAAGAGAATTAAGGTCTCCTCTGGGAAGCTGTTAACTGGTGTTTGCATTTCTATGGGGTCTCTTCTAGACTTGGAGGAAAGAGGCTGTGATGGTGGAATGACAAGCAGGGTGACTGATTCCTAGAGACAGGGACCCACTCACCACATCCAAGGACAGCTCTGCTCCCAGATTCTAGGATGATGCCTCTAGGGATGGGAAGGACTTTAGAAGCCACTGAGCGCCACCCTCTCAACATATGACTTGTCCAAGATCACACAAGGTAGGATTTGAACCCAGGTCCTCTCACTCTTGTTCCCCCATACCAGTACTCTCCTTTGGAGAATGGAGGGAGTGGTCTGTCCCAACATGACCCAGATGAGGGGATTCCCCTCACCTAGATGATTCAGCTACTTTTTTGCTTGGGTTATGTATGGAGAAAAGAAGACTTTACTCCTGAGGCAAGGATCAGCTCCTGTTGGAATTTAGTGATGGGGGGAGCGACTGGGTGGGGCAGGGGGGAGAGTGGAAGAATCCCTCAAGTCAGATGGAAATAAAAAGTGATCAAGAGATAGAAAGGCAGCTGCAGAGGAGGAGAAAGAGGTAGAAGAGGAGGAAGAGAAGAAGGGAAGAGGAGGAGAAAGAGGAAGAAGAGGAGGAGGGGAAGAAGGGAAAGGGAGGAGAAAGAAGAAGAAGAGGAGGAGGAGGGGAAGAAGGGAAGAGGAGGAGAAAGAGGAAGAAGAGGAGGGGAAGAAGGGAAGAGGAGGAGAAAGAGGTAGAAGAGGAGGAAGAGAAGAAGGGAAGAGGAGGAGAAAGAGGAAGAAGAGGAGGAGGGGAAGAAGAGGAAGAAGAGGAGGAGGGGAAGAAGAGAAAGGGAGGAGAAAGAGGAAGAAGAGGAGGAGGAGGGGAAGAAGGGAAGAGGAGGAGGGGAACAAGGGAAGAGGAGGAGAAAGAGGAAGAAGAGGAGGAGGGGAAGAAGGGAAAGGGAGGAGAAAGAGGAAGAAGAGGAGGAGGGGAAGAAGGAAGAGGAGGAGAAAGAGGTAGAAGAGGAGGTAGGAGGAGTCAGAGGAGAAACAGGAGAAGAGGAAGGAGAAGGGGAAAAAGGAGGATGGGGGGAAAGAGGAAAAGGAGAGTGAGAAAAGGAAGATGAAACAGATACAGAGAAGAGGGTGAGAGATGGCTTGAGAGGCATAGACTTTGCACTGAATGCCAGAAATTCTCTCCCTTCTCACCTCCTTCTTAGAATCCATCACCTTCTTTCAAAGCTTGGCTCAAATGCTACCTCTTACATGAAGCCTTTCATTTCCAGTTTCTTGTGTCTCCCATTATCCTCAAGGGGAAAATTATCAATTACCTCTTGTTCTCTCTCTCTCTCTCTCTCTCTCTCTCTCTCTCTCTCTCTCTCTCTCTCTCTCTCTCTCACTGTCACTCTCTCACTCTCTCTCTCCCCCCCCCCCTTTGACTTATCTATGTATTTATTGTTTCTTCTCCAGTTAGAATGGAAGCTCCTTGAAGGCAGGGCTTGTTTTCTTTGTATCTCCAGTTCCCATCCCAGGGCCTGGCACACAGTAGGAGCTTAATAAACCCCTGTTGGATGGAAGAGAAGCTCTTTACCAAACCTACTACGGGGTGTTTGAGCCCCAGCGGCTCTCAAAGACCCAAGTCACAGAAAGCTTTGAGGCTGACACTGGTCTTCACCAGAGTAGCCGAGCTAAGGAAAGCCTAACCCCTCGATCTATGTGACTAATTAGGTTTGGAGTCAGAGGACCGGCTCTGTCATTTCCTACCTCTGTGAGCTCAGACCAATCGTTCCCCTTTCCTACTCCATCATGTCTACACAACCAGACACCTCCAGGAGGTCCCTGACTGGCTCCTCCAACAAAGTGCTCCAGCCAGAGGGAGCCTAGCTGGGTACCGGAGCAGATCCGCAGCCCCCAAATGAATCTGTGCTCCCATGAAGGCAGAAAGTGGGGTGCAGAGGCTTCCTCGACATAAGCCATGATTCATGGCAGAGAGTGAGATGGGTGGGGATGTCTGATCAGAAGTAGGAGGGACTACTTTGATGGGTAGTGACCTCCCTGTCACTGGACAGGATGACCACTTGTTGAACACATTGTGGAAAGTACTCAAGTTAGATCCAATTACCCCACCGATCCCATGCAGTTCTGAGATGCCACGATTCTTTAATCTTGACATGCTACGGAGGCTGAGATTGAGTTTGAGGGAGGGTCTGGGAATGCTTGAAATTCAGCCAGTGAGCCTGGAGCCCTCCAAAGGTTTGCTGATGACAATCTTCCTCCAGCTTCCCTCGCTGAACTGGAAATGGATAGAGATAGGAGGATGTGGGTCCTCCCTCTTCCGAGCCCCTCAGTCTCTCCCAGAGTTCTGCCTGAAAGCTGCATGGGCCCCTCCCAACTCCCCCCAAGCTTTCAGCCCATCCAAACGGGGACGTGCCTGCAAAGGCTTTCTTTGAGTCCTCGGAGAGCCAGCCATATGGTCTTTCTCCTCTAATTCCCTCCTCTCCTCTGTCTCTCCTCCTCCCATCCCCTCCCCCAGCCACGCAGAAGAAGGCTGAGCCTACTGCAGATAGAGAACCACAGCCCCTGGGGAAATCGCTTCTCCAATAATAACAGTAATAATAGGGAGGAGGCAATGATATCAATCAATCAATCATAATAGTTGGGAGATAGGACGTCAAGGTTTTAGAAGGATGTCATCTCGTGTGACCGTCGCAATAGCTCTGGGTGGTAGGCGCCATTAGAATTCTCATTTTATGAGCTGAGGCTCAGAGAGGGTAAGGGGCCGGCCCAACATGAATCCATGAAAAAGTCTAGACTGGAGCCCGAGTCTTATGGCTCCCAGGGCCGTGCCACCAGGCAGAGGGATGCTGTCCCTCTGTCTCTTCAGAGTCACAAAGGAGACAGTGCCAGGGCCCAAACCTGGAAGGAGGGGGAGGCAGAAGGAGCCTGAATTGAGAGCTAGGGGTCCTTCATTCAAATTCCATCTCCGCCCCTTAATTAGCCGCATGAATTTGGCGGGTCACTAGTCTGTGCCTTGTCTCTTTCATTTGTAATGGAGGAGAATGAGGCAGAGGGTTGGATTAAATTATCTCTTGGGCCTCTTCCAGCTGTACGAGTCTGTGTTTCCAGGCCAACCTGTGAATGAGAGGAAAGCAGACTAGAAGGCTAATTCAAGAAGCCTTATGTGTCAGAGCCGCTGGAGGCCATGGGGGGATATCGAGGGCTAGGGGTGGGGTCTACACCTGTGATGGCACTGCTATCAAGAACTCCCAGGTGAGGAAAATCCATCTATCAATTCAAGTCACCACCTTTTCTACAATTTAGAGCCTCAGAGAACGGCCATACCCTAGTAGAGCGCTGAAAGGTTCAGTGACTTACCCAGGGTCACCTAGACTTGAATCCACATCTCCCAGGCTTTGGGGAAGCTCCATTTTCTAGGCCACACAAAAGCAAGTCAGCCCTTCCTCCCTTCTCCCAAAACCAACGTGGGAGAAACAACCAGGCAAGGGCTGAATATAACAAGACAACATTTAATGAGGATAAATGGGAAATCTTGAGGTTGAGTTCAAAAAGTCAGCTTCACCGGCATGAGAGAAAGGAGGGGTGATGGGCAGACTTGGGCCTGAAACTCGATGACCTGGGTTTCGGTGACTTGCCGGGGGTCTTCAGGGTTAAAGTGAGGTCATGACAACCTAGGCGCATTATGGGAGGGAGGCCTGCTGTCCTCTGTCTTGCTCAGACCCCACGGGGAGGTTCTTTCTGGGCTTTCCATTTTAGGAATGAGAGAGATAAGTTGGAGTGTATCCAGAGGATGAAGAAAAGCCTGGACTCCGTGTGTCTAAGAACCTGGGCATTGTCCAGCCTGAAGAAAAGAAAGTCCTCTCCAAGGGAGATGTGATCATGGTCACTGTCTTCAAGGACTTTAAGAGCTGTTCTGTGGAAGAGGGATTAGCTATATAGTCTTCTTGGCCTCACAGACAGAACGAGAAGCTGTGGGCATAAGGTGTGGAAGCTAATTTAGGGCTTTGCTTCTGTAATGGCAAGCAAAGTGGGACTTTTTGCTGTTTTTTCTTTTGGAGTGCTTGTCAGCGCTAAGGTAATTAACTGCCTTTCATTGAGTCTTGCCTCTGTTTCAATCAAGAGTCTTTGATTGAATCAAGAGTCTTTGATGACCTGCTTAAGTCACAAGAAAGCCTAGCTCACATGAGTTTGAGTCACATGGTTGTGACTCCCTCTGACCCTGAAGAAGCGTATATATACTCAGAGGTTCGCATTTTGCTTTGGGGGCTCACTCATTGGAAGAGCGTTCCTGTGATTTCACCAGACGAGACCCTGGGTAGCCGTTAAAGAGACTCCCAGCTTTGAACACCCAGATGTTGGTGCTTCTCTCTCTGGTAATTTTGTGTATGTTGTTATGGATGGACAGAAGCCCTGTCTGCTGATTTGTGTTATTTTCTCTTTTTATATAATTTCTGCTTGTAATTTCTGTTTGTGTTTTCTCTGAAGTTCAGGGTGCTGACTTTTCCCCCTGAACTAAGAGAATGATATATGTATGTTTAATTAAAGTGAGATTGTAAACCCCTTAAAGTTACTCTCCTCAGAAAAGCAGGTCAAAGAACATGTGCTAGCAGCCCTTCTGTGTGCTGGTGGTGTTGACTTTACATAGCCACAGTAGGGGCAAGTAGCATTGCTGTTACAGCTTCCTAGGAAAGAGACCTGCCCCTAGAGTGGGAGGCTGCAGGACCGCCTATGGGGTATGTTATGGTGGGGTTGCCTAATGACCTCTAATATCCCTTCCAGCTTTGAAACTCTGGGATTCTAGTTCTCCCTGGAGGAGAAACAGAGGAGCACAGGGCATGGAGCCTACAGATGGGAGGTATCAGATAGCCAACATTTACAGTTTTTGGTTTGGCGGAGATCATGGAACCCAATGTCGACACTGGGAAGGACCCCTGAGTCCAACCCCTTCATTTTGCAGATGAGGAAACTGAGGCACAGAGTGTAGAAGGGATTTGCAGAGGGTCACAAAGTGGTCACTACTACAGCCAAGATTCAAACCCAGGTTCTCTGGCTTGGGCTCCAACATTCTTTCTACTGTACCGAGTTGTTTCTCCACGGACTGGAAATCTTGCTCTCAGCAATGAGTTCCTAGCTAGATAGAAATGTACTTTGAACAAACTCTTTTAGTGGCCCAGGGTGATTCCTCAAATTGGGTTTGACCGATATCGTCCCCAGTCTTCCTTCCCTTTGGACTCCTCACTGCTGTGTGGTGGTGAGCCTACACTCTCACAGATCATGGCCAGCCAGTGTATCCTCTGATAGATCCTGCCAAGTTAGAGGCTCCAAGTATGGTCCTGATGAGGCTTCTGGGTCTGTCAATAAAAATGTAGTCTAGCTAAGTGAGGAGAGGCTGGTTACCAGGGGAGGAAGTTGTGGTCCATAGTAGCACATGAAAGTGTTTCCTAAGCCACGGAGAGGTGGAGACGTGCAGGCCCCCTCAGGCAAAATCGGAGACCTGGAAGCATTTATGGGTCCCCATCAGCCTTTATCCAAAGGCAGTCCTTTCAGTGCTGTTGTCCTTTCCAAGTGTCCAGAGACTCTGCAAGTATCCTCCTCATTACCTTAAGGCTACCCCAGGGTCCAACTCAGCAGAAGATAATTTATAACAGTTTCCCCTCCCTAGAGAGCTGGGCTAGCCAGCCCTTTCTCACTGGCTCTCTCTCTCCTCCTCCTCCTCCTCCTCCTCCATTTTTCAGAAATAATTGTGTGGGTCTGGGAACTGCATCAGATGACTCCCTGAGCTGGGCCAGCCGGGTTGCTGGAGCCTGCCCATCACCCCGGCCCTTGTCTGTCTCCAGGATTCCCCTCCTCTGGTTTCCAGGTCTTCATTACTCCCTAATTGTCTCGATCCATTTTGCCTGTGCCTTCCATTCAGGGCTGGTGGGGGAAATATGGGATGAGCATCGGCATCCTGGCCATTGGAGGGACTTCATTAATTCTGCATCTGTCCTCATGTATTATGGGCTAGGCTTTCTCTGTTCTCTCCTCTTCCCCCCGTGGGTCCCCTGTGGGGGGACCAGCACCTTCCCTTTTTTAGCTCCTCAGCTGGTGCTAACCTCTTCAATGCCTTCCCTGCTCCATGTTTAGGGGCTGCCTTGGATGTGGGGGCCTAGTGGCAGGCAGCCCCCTCCTATCCCTGGGCCTGCTATGGATTTTCTCTACCCATAAATCTTTGCACTAGGAAGACAAATTGGACACCCCTTCTTCTCTCTCTGTTTTTTTTCCAGGAGGGAAGATCGCCGACTGGGTTTTAATTAGTCTTCCCTGCGGAGGTTCCCAGCTCCTTCCTCTTTTCCATCTTCCTAGGCTGGGGGTGGGAGGGAGCTCCCTCCTGCAGACAACCTGCAGACAACCCCTACTCCTCCCTCCTCCCAACTACTCCTCCTTCCCAGCCTGGGCATGTGAGCCACAGAATCTCAGAGGCAGACAGGGCCCAGGGGTCAGATGAACCAAGCTGATGACCTCCCTGCCTCCAAGTGAGAATCCTGTCTCCACTGTCTAACAAGTGATCACCCATCCAATCAATCAACCCCCACCCCAAGCCTCTCTTCTAATCTGTATGCATCTTGTATGTACTTGTCTCAGAAGCTGCTTATGAGTAGGACTGGTTTGTGGTTTGTCTTTATCCCCAGTGGCTAGTACAGTGCCAGGTACACAGCAAACGATTAATAAATGCTATAGATTGATTGGATGTGCATCTATTAATCACTTGTAAAGTGCCCAGCACTGTACTAGCCACTGGGGATAAAGACAAACAGGAGACCATTCTTCCCCTTAGAAGCTTCCATTCGAACAGGAAAGACAACGTATATGTCCTATGTGCATGTGTATTATAAAATAAATCAATCATCAAGCATTTTATTATGCACCTACTGTCTACTGTGCTAGGTACCACACTAGGTTCTGCAGATATAAAAATGAAGATTGAAATAATCCTTTGGAGAGACCCCAAGTCCATATACACAGAATATGTTTGAAATGAATCCAGGGCACTTTGAGAGGGGAAGGCAGTACCTAGCACATGGGAAGGGGGACCTCCAAAAGGCTTCCTGTAGAAGGTGGCCCTTGGGCTGAATTCTGCAGGCAGCCAGGAGAGAGTCCATGCATGTGAAGAAAGTTGGAAGCAACCTCGATGGATAATTAAAGGGTCTCAGCACTGCTCTGTGTCACTGTCACAGCTCTGTGCTAGACTTCTGGTCTATTCCCCAAATTCCTCATCTGTTTCTTCAAATACTTCCCGTGAGGGAGAGCTCTCTACCTGAGGCAAGACTTTCCCCTTGTAGATAGCTCTTACTGTCCACACAGTGACTGAATTTCAGCAGGAACCTTGGAGACAAAATACATTGGCACAAGGTACGTCAAATGCAGCCCTCTACGTCACACCCAACACAAGGCTGTCCAGGCTCTTTCTGAAGACCCATCGTATCCCAAGGCAGCCCATCCAACTTGGGGACATTCTCCTTGTTGGGTAGTTCTCTCCCGATGACCTGAATTTCTCTCTTTCTCACCCATCCGTCAAAGCATCTCCTGAGTCCATCCTTTGCTAGAGCCTTCCCCAGCAGACATTTCTCTGTATCTCCTTTGTGTATTTCCGTGCTTGCTTTTCTGTGTTCAGATTGCTCTCCCCACCTGTAACATTAAAGGCATGCGAAGACCTTCCCCATCTACTAATAGGCCTACGTGACCTGCTTTGAGCTCTGGTCCAGCTCACAGCTGTGATACATCCTGAGTCACAGAGCCAATCGGAGGAGGCTTGCTTGTAGGAAGGCTTTCACACCTTTTGGTAGTAAGCTCATTAGGCACTGAGTCACGAGGGTTATGATGCCTTCTGGCTCTGAGCCTATTAGCCAAAAGTGTACATATATTCTGAAGTGAAGTTTTGCTTTGGGGGCTCACTTCTGAGAAGGAGCTTTTGATTTCCTGGTGGAGACTCTGAGTAGCCATATGTTCAGCCCCCCTGACTGCTCAGATCGAGTGACGTATGTAAAGTGTATAGCAATATTGCTTTGATTCAAGCAGTCAGAGAGCCCTGTCTGTTGGTCTTTATGCTAATTTCTCTGCTTGTATTTTCTCTGACATTCAGGGAGCTGGCTTTTCCCCTGAAATGGTGAAAGATAATTAAAGAAAATTGTCGACCTCTTTACAGTTGCTTTCCTTTAAAAGCAGATCAAAGAACCTGTGCTAGCAGGCCATCCTGGGGATGCCAGGGTGCTTGCTATTGTACCACCCCAAGAGAATGTAATCTTCTGGGGTGGGGGTGGGGAGATGCCACTTCATTTATGTCTTTATAGCTGCCTAGCACACAGCAGGCATTTAATAAATGTTCATTGACTGACTGACTGAGAGTTCTAATTGTTCCTTCAAGTGTCAGCCCCCCAAATATCTGGAGGTGGTGATCCCCCATAAGTCCTCTGGCTCAGCACACACAGTCCCTACCACTAATGATCTTCCTAGGACACAGACTACAGGCCCATCACCGGCCTGGATGCTCCTCTCTCCACCTTGTCAAAGTGTGTCCTGGTTTCAGATCCCACCATGGATGCCAACTGCTTGAGCAATCTTGGGGGAGTCCCAGGGCTTTAGTTTTCCCCAGGAGGATGATTCTAATATGCCTACCAGAGTTAGTGGGAGAACCATCGTCATCATAGGCAACATTTACATGCCGCCTCCTACGTGCCAGGCATTGGGCTGAGTGCCTTACAAAGACGGTCTCGGTAGAGACACTCACAACCACCCCACAGGGGAGGTGTTGCTATCCTCACTTTACAGGTGAGGAAACTGAGGTAAACAGGTGAATTTGAGGCTGGATTTGAACTCTAGTCTCCCTGACTCCAGGTCCAGTGTTTTATCAAATAAGATTATATAAGCAAAATGCTTCTCAGACCTCAAAGGGCCATAGGAATATGAGCTCTGGGGCTCGTGCCTCCCCATTACTGGGGAGCCTGGTGGATAATCTGAGCTCTGGAGTTCTGAGCTATAGGACGGCTAAATTCAAACAAGTGTCCAGCGCTGGTGGTGAACCCTCCAGAGGGGAGGAGGGGTCCGCTGGGATGATGAAGATGTGCTCAGGTGGAAACAGAGGACGTCAAAGCTCTTATGGCAGGATGGGTCTGTGAGGGGTCTCTGAACATCTAGCCTGGGCAAGGTGGGGAGGTGGGAGTTTATAGATGCACACACATGTGTGTGTCAGTGTATACATGGGCACCTATATGTATATGCCTGTACGTGTAGGTATAGGCACATATATGCAGGAATACGTACATATGTGTATGTGGGTATATGTGTTTATATAATTATTACTTCACCACCCAGGCCCCAGGCTAACATAGCTTCTCATACTCTGGTTGAGTTGGAAGAGACTTCACAAGCTTCCAGTCCAACCTGGGCTTGAGCAGGAATCTACAATATCCCGGAAAATGAGTCATCCAGTCTCTACTTACAGACTTCCTGAGACAGGGAGCTCACTACCTATTAGAATGTAAGCCCCTTGAGGGCAGGGGTTATCTTGCTTTTAGTATTTGTATCCTCCTTGATGTTCAGCCCAGAGCCTGGCACATAGTAAACACTTAACAAATGTGTTTTCATTTATTGATTCATTTATTCATTCACTTTTTGGATGGTTCTAATTGTTTGGAGCCTTCTCCAGTGGTTCAAGTGAAATCTGTCTCTTGGTTATATCTTCCCCAGATTGCTCACAGTTCTTCCCTTGGGGCCAAGCAGAGCAAAGCTAATCCCTTTCCCACATATCAGCTCTTCACATGACTGAAGACAGTGCCCACGTCCCTCAAAGTCTTCTTTTCTCCTAACTAAACCTCCCTGGTTCATTCAGCTGATCCCTGACGGTCTGGTTGATCCCCACGTCTTCCCCATCCTGGTCACTCTGACCTTGGACATATTTCTAGAGTTTCTTTCTTTTACTTTTCCTCTTCCCTATTGAGGACCATGTGTAGGAGCTAGGCAGGCCTGCTTCTAGCAGATACTAGTGGTTCATTCCCCACCACTCTGCACTCCTTGGCCCTCCTGCCTCCGTCTCACCCTTCTTTGGCTCACAGTGGCAATGGCCATTTCTACTTGTCACAACAACCACTCTGCCCCTGTGCTACACCACGGAGATCCTCAGTGGAGCCTCCTTGGGAGATGGCAGCTTGGAGCAACTTCCTCCTTCTCTACCCCCCAAGAGCCTAGAGCCACTCTCTGTTGGACAAGCCCCCACAGGGTCAACAATTGCTCTCGGTCAAGCCCTGGCAATGTCTTACAGCCATCCATAGCTTCATCTCTCCTTGAGCCCACCACCAGTCTGGTGACCATTTTGACAACAGGGATGCGGTCAAAAAAGCCAGTCTTGAACCAAGTAGAAGTTTCTGATCATGGCATTCATAATCCTCCACAGTCTGGCTCCAGTGTTCTTGCCTAGACCTAGACCTACTATGAGAAAGATCAGGGGTCTGGATTAAAGAACCTAGGTCCAGAGGCAAAACTCAAAAACCTTTAACCCAGACCAGAAACACTGGTGAGAACTGGGGTAACAGTGGTTGGTACAGGGGGAGATAAAGTATAACTTCAGATAAGACCACAGAGAGAACAGAGGTGTCCTGTCCTCCTGCCCACAGGGATAGGATGGAAGGAGGGTCCGGGGGGAGGGGTTCCCTGTTGAGGAGACCCCAGGGCTGGATGAGGGGCAGGGTCACACAGGCTGCCAGGATCCAGAAGACTCCAGGGTCCCCTAGCCCCTAGAACATTAGCACCCAGTCCTGGTCACCCAGCCTTAGTTATGGCACTGCCTGAGTTTGAATCCCGGTGGTACTGTTTGCTTACCTCAGGTGTGTGACCTCAGGTGAATCACTGAATTCCTCCAGCCCTCAGTTTCCTCATCTGTAAGATGAAAGGGTTGGATGAGATGACCTTTGAGGGTGCCTAAGGGGGCCGCTGTTGTACCCCAACCTCTCCCATCTGTGCTTTCACTCGAGCTCTGTGGGGCCAGGGATGGGTTCCTTCTCCCTCCACCCCCTCCATGCCAAACCCTAGTCACCATCTGTAGATGTCTCTCCCTTCCTTCAAGGCCTAACTAAGGAAGCCTCCTCCTCTAATGAAGCTCTGCCTGAACATTGCCCGCTCCTAAAAAAGGGAGACAATTTGCAACTTAAAATTTAAGAAATCATTAAAATAAATGAATTTACAACAAAACAAAAAGAACCCATTTCAATGTGTCCAAAAACAAAATCATTATCTTTCCCCCTAAACTGTCCCCCACGTACCTGGTAGTCAGATAGGTCAGATCTCATGAAAGAGATCTCCCTTTTGTCCCCTAAAATTTCTCCTGGCACTTTCCTGCCCTTTCCTTTACGCTTATCTTGCTTTGCCGTAGTTGTCGACTTTCCCTCCCATAGAGGTCAGAATCTGTGTTCATCTGTCTCTATATCTGGAATTCTGAATAAGGGTCCGTGCACATTGCAGATGCTTCGATCTATGGGGTGTTGACTGGGATATTTATTCAGGTTTGCCGTCTGTCTGTCTGGTAGCCCTTCACCCCTTTCTGGTCCAGCAGAGAGCCAGTCAAGGTGATGCTTGCCTTAAGCCCTACCGTTGTGGTGGTTGTTAGTTGAATTACTATGATTAGTGGTGGCAGGGATGGTCTGCTTTGCTCCTGATCTGGGCTCCAGAAGCTTTTCTTTCCTGCTAAGGAGACCCAACATTCATTCATTCAACTAGCTTTTATTAAGCACCTACTATGTGCTCAACACTACACTGGGAGCTGGGAATGCAAAGGCAAAAATGAAATAATATTTGTCCCAAAGGGAGCTTATGTTCTATTGGGGGAAGGCACTGTATATAGGGGGAAAGAAATACAAAACACTTAGAAAATACAATTAGAGGCAGTTAGGTGGTGTAGTGGATGGTCAGTCAGTCCACAAGCATTGTAAGCACCTACTATGTGCCAGGCACTATGCAAAGCACTGGGGATACACAGAAAGGGAGAAGACAGTCCCTACCCTCAAAGAGCTCAGTGTCTAAGGGCAGAGAAATCATTCAAGCAACTACGGACAAACAAGGTATAGACAGGAGAAACTTGAGCTGATCAACAAGGGGCAGGCACTAGAATTAAGAGGGATTGGGAAGGAGGAGATTTTAGCTGGGACCTGAAGAAAGCCAGGAGATCAAGGAGGCAGAGTTGAGGAGGGAGAGTTCTCCTGGCAGGGGGCACAGCCAGAGAGAGTACCTGGAGTCAGGAGATGGAGAGTCTTCTGTGAGGAAGCCAGAAAGCCAGCATCACTTGATAGTAGAATCCATGGAAGAATGTCAGGTATAAGAAGATCGGAAAGGTAAGGGGCAGCACCAACCCCGAGTGGGGAATGGACTGGAGTGGGGAGTTATGTGAGGCATGCTGACCACCCCCCCCCCATAGACATCCAGGTGTGAAGTGATAAGGAACTGCCCCTGGGTGGGGAAGAGAGAAGAGGGCAGATTAGAGACACGGTCCATAGTGAAACTGACAAGCCTTGGTACCATATTGGATAGGGGGTGAGAGATATCGAGAGTCCAGGATGACTCCTAGGGTGGGAGCCCGAGGAACTTGGAGAAGGGTGTGGCCCTCTACAGTAACAGGGAAGGTAAGAGAAGGGGAAGGCTTAGGGGGAAAGAGAATAAGTTCAATTTTAAACACACTGAAAAAAATTTGGTTTTAATCTATTTATTTATTAACATTAATTTTTAAAATTTTGAGTTCTAAATTCTCTCCCTCCTTCCTGTCCCCCACTCATTGGGAAATCAAGCAATATGATACCCATTATCCATGTGAAGTCATGCAAAACATATTTCCTTATTAGCCAAATTGCAAAAAAAGAAGCAAGAAGAATAAAGTGGAAAAAAGCATGCTTCAATCTGCACTCAGGGTTCATCAGTTCTCTCTCTCTGAAGGTGGATGGCATTTTTCATGAATCCTTCAGAATGGACATTTTGAGTTTAAGGTGTCTCCTGGACATCTAGTTCAAGGTGGCTGAGAGGCAGTTGGAGATGCAAGACAGGAGGTCAGCAGAGAGATTGGGGCTGGAGAATCCTCAGCATAGAGATGGTAATTAAATTTATAAAAGCTGATCACCAAGTAAAGAGGTATAGAAGGAGAAGAGAGAAGGAACCCAGGATCAAACCTATGGTTAGAGGGCATGATTTGAAGGAGGATCCAGCAAAGGAGATGGAGGAGTGGTCAGAGAGGGAGGAGGAGAACCAGGAAAGATGGTGTCTGGAAAACCTAGAGAGGAGACAGGATCAAGGAAGACAGAGTGATGGACAGGGTCAGAGGTTGCAGAGGGGCCAAGGTGAATAAAGATGAAGAAAAGGCCACTGGATTTGGCAACTGGAATCATCAGTAACTTTGGAGACCAGTTTCAGTGGAATGATGAAGTCAGAAGCCAGATTATAAGGGGTCAAGAAGAGCAAGAAGAGAGAGGAGAGTGGGAGGTGGGAGAGAGGGGGGGGGGAGGGAGGGAGGGAGGGAGAGAGGGAGAGGGAGAGACTGAGAGAGAGAGTGGAGACACCTCTTGTAGATGGCCTTCTCAAGGAATTTAGCAACAAAAGGAGGACAGCTTTTGGATGATGCTAGGGGGGATGGATGGATGAAGCAAGGGTTTTTGCAGGATGGGAAAGACATGGGCATGTTTGTAGGCACCAGGAGGCAGCTTTTTCTGGGAGTTTGGCCATTTAAGGGGCATGCACTCGTGGTTGACTTAGTAAAGGCATTTCTGTGAGATCTTCATTCTGTACCTGGTCTGGAGGTGGTCAGGACCATGGCCAGAGTTCTCTATTCTTCACCTCAGTGACCACCTGTCCTGGATGGGGTGAGAGGAACCGCGGCCATAGACTGTACTCTACTCTCTTGTCCTATCACAGGAGGAACAAGCATGGGTGGGGAGTTCGAACAAACGAACCTGTGCCTTTCTTAGAACTCATGAGTTAGAATGCTCTCTGTACTGTCTCGGGATTCCTTGGATCTGGAAGAACCTGTGGGTATGTGGTTGGATATTATGTATTCTTTTTATTCATTTTACTTCATTTATTTTTTCATTTATTCATTTATTTTATTTAGTTCATTTTATTGTTCCTATGGTGAATAGGAATGGACCTGTGGCTTCATTGATATAGAGCACTCCCAGGTGAGGAAATTCACTCTGTCAATGCAGGTGGGTGCCTGATTTGTAGTTTATAGTCCAGCTAGGTAGAGAAGTGGTTAAAACACCAGGTTTGGAATCAGGAAGACCTGAGTTCAAATCCAGCCTCAAATACTTACTCCTGTTTTCCTTAGTTTCCTTAACTGTAATAGGGGGATAAGAACAGCACCTACCTCCCAGGATGAAATGAGATCGTATCTGTAAAGTGCTTAGCACAGTGCCTGGCACATAGTAGGCTCCATATACATGCTTATTCCCTTCCTTAGGAGACTTACCCAGAGCACACAAAGGTTAACTGCCTCTCTCAGCCTGTAAGCATCAAACAGAACCTGAACTCAGGTCCTGACGGATCCAAAGCCACTACACCAAGACGATGCTTCTCACTGTCTCCTTTGACAAGGCTTGGTATAAAGGTAATCAGGTTCCTGTTCCCATGGAGAGACATTTCCACTGTGCCAATGTTGTGACAAGGGCTCAGTGACATACGGCAAGTCCTGGGAAGAAGCAGAGTGCCTGATGCCATGGCATTGGGGCACAGAGCTGATTCTTACTGAGTCAGTCTACACTAGCTGGGCCCAATGGATGGGAAGTATAAGCTCCTACTGTGTGCCAGGCACTGCCTAAGAACTTTACAAAAGTCATCTCATTTGATCCTCATATCCACCCTGGGAGGTAGGTGCTATGATTACCCCCATTTTAAAGTTACAGAGAAAACTGAGGCAGACAGAGCCTAGATACTTGCCCAGGGTCACACAGCTTTCTGTGTGTCTGAGGCAGGATTTAAACTTAGGTCTTCCTGACTCCAGGCTCAGCACTCTATCTATTGCACCACCAGCTGCCTTATATATGTTATGGGAACATAAGCAGTAAGTAACAGAGACTTGAACCAGGGTCTTGTGACTTTCAATCCAATGCCCTGACCACATTGCCCTATTTTTTCTCCTCCATGAATACTCAGAGAGTGAAGATGACCCAGTCTTTAACCCCCACACTGAGTTCTACCAGGGGCTAAGGCAGAACACGATATTCTCTTTCTCTCTCTCTCTCTCTGTCTCTCTGTCTCTCTCTCTCTCTCTCTCTCTCTCTCTGTCTCTCTCTGTGAAGTGGGGTGGAGGTGATGGGGTCCCTGATCCCAGCATTCACTGTGTCTGCACAGCAAGGAGTGAGGGAGCTGTCTGCATGTCTCAGACTTGGGCGTGGGTGCTGCCTGGCTAGAAAGCCAGCCAAAGCTAGCTCCCCAATGAGGGCCAAAGGATGGAGAGGGGAGCCAGCTTTTGCTAATTTTTCTGTTTAAGAAAAAGAAGGAAACAGGCAAGATTGGCCAGACCTTGAGTGAAGCCTCCTACAGCTCCCGAGAGCGAACACTTGAAGAAATTGAAGACACTTGAGGCAGCCGAGATGGGCTGCTTTCCCTCCCGGGTAGGAGAGGAGGAGAGAAAACCTGAATGGCACCGAATGAACCTTGAAAGGGCATCAGAGTACAGAGGGGAAAATACACAATGTCTGCTGCCTTCAAAGGCAGAGAAGTGAAGGGCCCTGCAAATTGCTTTGGGGGACTTTAACTCAAATCCATCCCTACATCAAAAGAATGTCATGAGAATAAATAGAGCTCCCTCCCTGCCTCCCTCTCTCCAGCCTTAGGAAAAGGTGGGGAGGGAGCAGACACCTCTGGGCTCTAATGAATGGCTGCTGCCAGCATTCTTTAGAGAAAGAGGCCAGGAGAGGAGGAGGAAGGCAGGAGGAGGAAAGAAGAGGGAGGGGGAAGGAGGAAGAGGGGATGGCTGAACTGAGGGTTTCCTTTATCCAAAGTCAAGGACTGGTTACTGCTGAGAATAACTGATTAATCTCAACAAAACACAGCTCAGGACGGAAGGAGTGCACGATCCAGTCCTGGGCACCATGTTTTAGGAAGGACGTGGATAGGTTGGAGCATGTCCGGAGAAGGCAACAAAAGTTGCCTAGATGACTAGATTACTGAAGAGCCTGGCGTCCATGCCATGTGAGGCCTCGTTGAAGCAACTGGGGGTTTCCTCTCCTTCCCGGAGAACAGAAGGTTCCAGTTCCATCACTTGCCCCCTGTGGGATGTCTCTGAATCTCAGCTTCCTCCTCTAGAAAAGGAAAGGTTGGACCAGAGGGTCCCTTCTTAGGTTTCATATCAATGCTCCTCTGCTCCTTAGGATGTCAAAGAAACTGTAGCTCTCTCCAGATAGCCAAAGAGCTTACTTTGCCCATCTTCGTATCTCCATCATTTGGCACAATGCCTGGTGCATAGTAGGTGCTTAAATAAACCATATTGGCCAACTGAAGGACTAATGTGGGGAGAAAGAATTGAATTTGTCTTTTAAAAGTAAACATTTCGTTGATGATGTTTAAAATATCAGTCATGCCCGTTGCCTAATCGAACCCTCTTTTGTAACAAAGAAATATGGTCAAGAGATGAACCAACACATTGGTTCTGGCTGACAGACAATGAGTGTCCATCAGGGTCCACCAGCAGTTGTTCAAGAGATAGAAGCCGTGCTCCGCTCTGGTCCTCTGGGGGGACCAGAGTTCTGATGCATTACATTATTGAGGTCATTGTCAAAAGCACCCTCTTCTGTCTGCCTCCTTCTCTGCATCACTTTGTGCAAGCTGAGAGATTAGACTTGGGAGGGGAGAACCAGTGGTAATGGAGGGAAGTTACCAAAAAAATTAAGCTGGATGTTAGCAAAGACTTCCTGACAATTAAAGCTCTCCTAAAGTGGGATAGGGCAGCTAGGTGGCGCCATAGCACATAGAGCACTGGGTTTGGAGTCAGGAAGACTCATCTTCATGAGTTCAAATCCAGCCTCAGACACTTACTAGCTGTGTAACACTGGGCAAGTCTCTTCACCTAGTTGGCCTCAGTTTCCTCATGTGTAAAATGAGCTGGAGAAGGCAAAGGCAAACCACTCCAGTATCTTTGCTAAGAAAACCCCAAATGGTGCCATAGAGAGTTGGACATAGCTGAAAATGATTAAATAGAAACCAAGTGGGATGGGCTGCCTCCAGAGGTGGTGTGTTCCCCTCTATTGGAGGGCTTCAAGCAAAGGCTGATAATGACTTGTCGGGATTCCTGTTCATGTCCAGGGTGGGAGGAGATGGTCACTAATGTCCTTTCCAACTGTGAAATTCCGGGATTCTGTGAACAGCACGTCAAAAGTAAGGGAGGGTGGCTCTTCCCCAGCGGAGAGGGTTGCTAAGAGCTATTGAGCTGCCATTCTCATCTGGGCAAACTCAGCATCTCTCTGATGTCATTACTCGGGAGAGGGCACCCGCTGGATGGGAGCCTGCACATTGTGGTAGCTTCATGTTTCCATCCCCAATATTGACTGGATTTCTCTCCCTCCTCTCTTGGCCTTGCCCTATCTGCTCAAGGCAGCAGAGCCACACCTTCCTTGCTGTTCTTGTTGCCCTTCCCAATCATTTTTAAAAGCCTTCATTAGTGTTTTCAGCATTTTCCACAACACTCAGATCCTGAGTTTTTGCCTTCCTGTCCCTGTTCTTATAAAATCCTTCATATTCAATATGCCATTTCCATACATCACCCTTTAGAGAGCTCCCTGTGTGGTCACACAAGGCTCTTTAGATGCTCTGCTTTTTCTTTCTCATTGGCAAAGAGGGAGCTGGGCCTTGAGGGGTGGGGTGGGATTATGGCAGGTGGAGGTGTGGGTGGAGAAAGGAAGACAGTCTAGACTAAGGGAAAAATGTGAACAAAACAAAAGCTAAAAAAACACATTGTGGTGGAAAGAGAATTGATTTCAGAATTAGGCAACCTTCTTTCTAGTGCTGGCTCAGACGCATACTGACTGAAGGAATCACTTAGCCCCTCTGTGCCTTAGTTTATTTGTCCATAAAATGGGAATGATCATACCTATACTACCTACCACATAGAGCTGTGGTGAGAAGAGTGCTTTATAAAACTTCAGTATATATATATGTATGTATGTGTATGTATATGTATATATGTATGTACGTTATTATGATGATTCTGGTTACAATGAGTCATTTCATTTGATCTGACTGTTGCATATGGGAAATATCAAGAAAGTGAGGTAATGCATCCAGATCCATAAATGCCAGGCATTTCCCATCAGCAATGATGAGCCACTGAAGGTCTTAGAGCACAGGAGTGACATGGCTACAGCTATGTTTAAAGGGAATGCTTCTGGCAGGAGGTGCAGGATGGATTGGAGCAGGGAGAAGATGGCGGCAGAAGGCTCTGTTAGGAGGCTTTTAGGATGCTTCACACACTTGGAGTGAGGCTGGGTCCAAGGCCTAGCTCTGATCCTTTCAAGCTGTGGGATCCTGGGAAAGTACCTGGGCCTGTTTTCTCCCCTGTAAAATGACAGTTGGATGAGATGGTGTCTCCTGGGTGTGATATTCCATGAGTCTGTGAGATGAGGGCAGATGCCCTGGTCGTGGACTGGAGGGACCCATGTCTTCGTCACGTCCATCTGAAGGGGATTGCTCTTGGCAACCTTGTTTGGCAGTTCCCCAGATTGTATCTTTGAGTTTCTCAGGGCTTCTAAAAGGCACCAGATGTCCCTTCCTCTTCACAGGATCCCAGTTCTGGTGTGGGAAGGGACCTCAGAGGCTCTCTCATCCAACCCTTCTATTTTACAGATGCCAGCCTCAGGGACCCTTCTCCTGCCTGAGCTGGGCTGGACTGGCTTGGACCCTGGCTTGATAATAGAATGGAAAGTCTCCTCTCCAAAGCCCTGGCTCCTTCCCGGTGCCCATGCCCCTGGGCCCTGGGCTGATTTGTGAGGTTGTTTATTGAGATCGGCAGGCAGAGAGCGTCACAGTCACGGAGGATAAAACCCCATAAATATGGAATTTGACTTGTAGAAATCAGTAGAAAGTGGTGCTAATAAGAACACAGTCATATCACTTGAGAAGCCAAGGAAAGTGTGGAGACCAGAGAGGCAGCTCCTGGGAGGGGGAGAGAGGAGATGCCAGGATGCCCCATTCTCCTGCCCCAATGAAGGGGAAGAGGGAAGAGAGGAGGAGGAGGAGGTACCAGGATGCCCCTTCCTCCCTACAGCTCTTCACACTAATGATGGGGAAGAGGGAAGAGGGGAAGAGGAGGTCCCAAGATGCCCCTCTCCCACACTAATGATAGGGAAGAAGGGAGGGGAAGGAGGAGAAGGTGCCAGGATGCCCCTCCCCCACCACACACACATCTCCCACTAATGCTGGAGAAGAGGGGAGGTAGGAGGTGCCAGGATGTCCCCTCCCCCCACTAATGATGAGGAAGAAAGACCAACACAGAGAGCAGAGCTTGTCAGGCGAGCCTGTTTTGGAGGTGTTGCTAATACCCCCAGGGCAGGGGGAACTGGAACCAGGATCCCCAGACAGTCTAAAACCAGCCAGGAAAATGACCAGGGGCTGGAGTGTTGGGCTCTGGACAGCTGGTCACCTGCCCCCACGATTTCAGAAGGGAATTGGCAGCATGGAGCTACAGAGTCTGGGGAGATGCCTGTCGTGCAATTCTGAAGACACCTGAGTCGCCTCTTTAGCCCTCTGTCCTCCATTCCCTCCTTCAACATCAACTGTGAAAGAGCCACAATTTTCTGCAGGTGGCAGCTCTATCCACGGACCCAGATAGCTGTCCATCCACATGTTTATGCAGTATTGGTGCCACTGGCAAGGGAAGGCCCAGGCAGGGGAGGCTTGGGAGCAGAGGGGTGAAGCCTGCCTGGGAATTTCTATCCCCCCACCAATCTCAGGGCTCATAGGCTCATAGACTGAGACCTGGAACAGACCTAGAGCACTAGACCTGGAGTCAGGCAGACCTAAGCTCAAATCCAACCTCCAACATTCACCAGCTGTATGACCCTGGGCAAATCACTTAACTGCTGTCTGCCTCAGTTTCCTTAAATGTAAAAGGAGGATAAAAATAATAACAAATAGTAAGTACCTACCTGCTAGTGTGGTTGTGAGGATCCAATGTGATACCATTTCTAAAAAGTGCTTAGCTCAGCACCCGGTGCATAGTAGGTGCTTAAATGTCTGTTTCCTTCCTTTCTTCAAGTCCAAACTCCTTATCTGACAAATAAGGAAACTGTGACTCACCAAGATGGGATTCAAAGCCAGGCTTGTCTAACTGCATGTCGAGACTCATCCCATTACCTCATGTAAGTTTTCTACCTTGTTGAAAAACTAGCTGCTGCTGGGAAAGGGGGAACCCAGGATATGGGGTCCCAGGACTTGGGATATGGCTAACTGAGGGAAGTTTCTGTCAGCACCTTCTAAATTTCAACACCTTGGTGCACAGCCCCAATTGCCCCACCTTAGTTATGACTCTGTCTTTGCAAGCAGTTTCCTGTATGGCTGCTGAAGAAATCCCTCCGCCCTGGTGGCCATTGTTCTGGTGATGAGCCTCCCCCTACAGAGTTGGGTCAGGGCTCAGATGATAGTCTAACCATATCTGATCCAACATCCACTCTGAGCAAACTGTCCCCTCCCTGGCCTGCCCTGGAAGCCCTCCCAGCCTGGTAGGACCTGACTAGCCACATTAGAAGAGCAGTCCATAAGGCAGGACCCCTCCACATGCTGATGAGGCACCAGAGGGGGATGATACCAGAGGGCTCTATTGGATTTTTTCCAGAGATATCTGGTGCCTGTCCATGCTGGGCACTTGGCAGGCCCTTGTGAATATTTGTAGGAAGTAATCAAAACTAAACACTGTTGTGTTGTGTGTCCCAGATTGGTCCTAAAGATTTGAGAGGTGAAGGCATCTCCCTACCTCTGGGCGGAGGTGGGGGGCAGGGGTGTGGGTCACGGCAGCCAATGTCTGAGGTCTGGGGCCGGTGGGTTAGATTCACTGAACTAGGAAGGGGCAGCTCTCTGGGAGGGCGAAGGATGCATTGAGAAGTACAAGCGTGAGAAATAAAAATGAGATACAAAAATGAGTGATGTCAAATCCAAATCAAATCAAATCCAAACACAAGCATGAGAAATACAAAAATGAGTGATATCAATAAACCAATCTAAAAAGAAGGAAATGCTTCTTGGCTGATTGACAGATGAGAGCCGCAGGACTTTAGGATCCTGGGTAGAAGCAGCCACAGAAGGCATCTTGTACAGCCCCTGCCCAAAGCACAAAGCCCTTCTAGGAGCTGTCCAGCACTTCAGATCTCAGAGAATGCTGATCATGAAAGGGATTCTAGAGATCACCTAATCTGACTCCCTCATTTTACAGATGGGGAGCCTAAGGCTCAGAGAGGGGAGAGAATTTACCCAGAGTTACAAAGCTAGAAAAGCCAGGGGTGGAGCCTAGGTCTCCCAATTTTCCATGAAATTTGATTGCACATTTATTAAATGCCCCTGGCAGTGAGGTGGTGCAGTGACTAGAGTTCTTGACCTGGAGTTAGGAAAACCTGAGTTCAAATCTGGCCTCAGACACTTACTAGCTGGGTGACCCCTAGACAAGTCACTTAACCCTATTTACCTCAGTTTCTTCATCTGTAAAATGAGCCTTTGAAGGAAAAGGCAAACTGTCCCAATATCTTTGCCAAGAAAACCCTAAATGGGGTAATGGAGTCATGGACATGACTGAAAAATGATGGAATGACAACATAGTATACAGAGATCTGTCCTGGGTGATGGGGAGGTGCATGGTTTAGAAAAGATGCAGGTCTTGCTGCCCTGGAGGGCACAATCTGGTAGGAGGAACAGATGCCCACCCACGTAACTAGAGAAGACACCAAAGAACGAGGGCCCAACTGAGGGCTGGGTGAGGTCTGAGGAGGACTGGAAAGAGTCAGGGAAGACTTCCTGAAGGAGATGGCATCTTAAAGGATGTGAAGGGGCCTCTCAACGAGGATGAAAGAGAAGAGTATTAAAGTTGGCTTGAAGCTTGACATCCAAAAAACTAAGATATTGGCAGCTGGTCCCATCACTTCCTGGCAATTAGAGGGAGAATAAATGGAAGCAGTGTCAGATTTTATATTCTTGGGCTCAAAGATTGCTGCTATAGCCATGAAATTAAAAGATGCTTGCTCCTTGGAAAGAAAGCTCTGGCCAATCTGGCCAGCAGACAAAAGCAGAGACCTCACCTTGCCGACAAAGGCCCCCACAGTCGACACTGTGGTTTTTTTGGTATCAATGCAAGGCTGTGAGATTTGGAGTGTAAGGAAAGCTGAGGAATCAATGCTTTTGAACTGTGGTGCTGGAGGAGACATTTGAGAGTCCCTTGGACAGAAGGAGATCAAATTGGTCAGAAGAAATTAATTCAGACCATTCACTGGCAGGTCAAACACTGAAGCTGAAGCTTAAATACTTTGGCCACATAATGAGAAGACAGGACTCACTGGAAAAGACCCTGAAGCTGGGAAAGACTGAAGGCAAAAGAAGAAGGGGACAGCAGAGGAGGTGGTGGATGGATGGTGTCATGGAAACACCAGCTTGGACAGACTTGGGGAGATGGGGGCGGGGTTAGAACAGAAGGGCTTGGTGTGCTGTGATCCGTGGACAGTCAGACATAACTGAATGACTGACCAAGAGCAGCAGCTTAAAAGATGGGGAGGTATTCGTTAGGCAAAGAGAGGTAGGCAAGGCAAAGGGAGTGAGATGAGAAAAGTCATGGAGGTAGGAGAGGAGTGGACAGAGGGTTTGGAGCATGCAAGGGGAGGTCAGAAAAGTCAGGTGGTGGCAGGATGTGGAGGGCCTTGAATGCCAGAATAATTGAATAAAGAGATGCAGAGGGATGTAAAGAGAATGCCAGGCACAGAGAAAAGGCAAAGAATCAGGTCACAGGATCCATGATTTCAGGGCTACCAGCCTCTGCTTGAAGAACAAATCTGCCAATCAATATTTATTAAGCACCTACTATGTGCCAGGCACTGCTCTAAGTGCTAGACCTTTGGGAGGAGCCCCTCCACATTGGGCAGCTCAAATTGCTAAAATGTTTCCCTGACACTGAGCCTGGGGCTCAGCCCAGCACTCTGCCCCTCGTTCATGGGGGATCCTCATGACAGATGACATGAGGCCTTTCCCCTGAGTCTTCTGTTCTCCAGAATCAGGACTCCTAATGCTGTCCTTGTACTATATGGACTGAAGGTCCTTCCTCATCCTGGTGGCTCTCCTCTGGAGCTCATCAATATCCTGAAATCATGACACCCGGGACTGAACACAGTCCTCTTGAGAAGGGCAGCCAGGTACCAGGAGCATATCAGCTTCTGGGCTGGGTTGGGCGTGTTCTCTGAGGGATGGAGGGAAATCAAATGAGATAAAATTGGAAAGAGAAGATGCTGCCAGACGTTGAATGCCAGGGTGACCAGGCCGAATGGCAGCAAGGAGCCATCCAATGTTGTGAAGCAAACCTGTGTCAGGGCAGAGCCGAGCCAGCTTCCCTCAGCCTGGAGCAGTCTCTTCCTCTGACTGCTCCCTACCAGTCTCAAGAGGGCTTTGACATGACTTCCTCTGCCCCTCAACCATTCCCTGAACAGGAGGTGAACAGAAGGGGTCCCCCAGCCATCATCAGGAAAGCAGGGATGGCAGACCTCAAACATACCTGACCCTCAGAGACCTTGGCATCACAAACCTTAGAGCTGGGGGGCCCACAGAGGCCATTTACACCAACCCCCTTGTTTTATAGATGAGGAAACCGAGGCCCATTTTGTCTAAAGTCACACAGTCACCCCAGCCCTCTCAGCCACATCTCTGGCTCCCAGCTCAAGGCTCCTTTGGGAGGAAAATGCTACATCAGCCTTGAAATGAAACAGAAATAGGCATGGTTAGCACCCATCTGGGAGTGCTCCTAAGAGCCTGGCATGGCCTCCCTTCCCATCAAGCCTTTTCCTATCCCCTATATAGGTCTTCTGGGGAGGCAGTCCAAGACAGAGGAGCAGACTCCTGTTTCTCTCCCTCCCCCTATCTCTCTGTCTCTCTCTATTTCCCTCTCTCCCTTCCTCACCTCCCCTTCTCTGATCTAGGACAAGTGTGAGGCTGAAAGGAGATGAGGCATCTGGGTAGCCCACTCTTTCCTGACACGGAGAGGACGTGTAGCGCCCCATACAGGTGGTGGTGGCCACTCACATTCCCATGCCACTTCGAGCTTACTTTACAAAGTACTTTCCTCAAACAAGCCTGTGAGGTAGGCAGTACAAACCCTTTTATGCCCATTTGCCAGATGAGAAAACTGAGGATCTTAGAGATTAAAGACACACCTTTGTTCACTCAGCCTGTGACTGCTATGATAGTTGAATCCAGGCCTTCTTAGTCCACACCCAGCATTCCTTCCATTACATCATGGCACCTCTGAAAATGTCAGGATCTGGAATACCTTCTCCTGGAGTTGGTCACCAGCTCCCCCTCACAAGTGCAGGAGATAACAGTGCTCAAAACACAAGCAAATTTTTTTTACATGAAGGTAAGCCTTTAATCGGAGGCCACAGAGCATGACAATATCTATTCTTTTCCTAGAGGCTTTTACTCTCTCTGTCCCTGGCAACATTAGCCTGGGCAAAGCTGTAGCAGTGGGAAAGCCAGGGTCCTTTCCCTAGGTTAGCGCTTTCCTCTGACACTTCTTGTAGCATTATTTTTATCTGCAGCTCTCTCCTCTAGCTCTTCCCAGCTGATCAGTGCCCACTTCAACCTCAATGGCCCCCTTTTCTCCCTCTTGCTTCTTGAAGCCTCGCCCAGCTCCCGCAGGGTCTGACTGCAGTCCTGTCACCCCTGGGAGACAGACCCAGGCACCTTCTGTGTAGGGACTCCTCTTGTCCTTACTTCCCCTTGTAGTTCTCCTTAGCTCCCAGAAGATGGACTTCATCCCCTTCTCCTGGGCACCAGCTGCATCCTAATCCCTAGGGGAAACCAAACCCCAGAATATCTGCCTCAGTAGAGACTACTTATAGCTCCAAACTCACCCCCAGAACAGGGCACCTGCCTTTTTCTGAAGCCTTCTAATTGGGGCTCTCGATGCTCGAGATCTCACACATCATGTCTCCCTGGGTACTAGAGGAAATGGTCCTCTCCGGATCTTACAAGTGACTCTTCCGCCCAATTCCACATTCACCAATCAGTCAATAAACATGTATTAAGTGCCTAATATGTGTCAGGCACTGTGCTAAGCTCTGGAGATACAAAAAGAGGCAAAGGATAGTCCCTGGCCTCGAGGAGCTCACAGTTTAATGGGGGAGAACCTTGTGCAGACAACTATGGACAAACAGGATATATGTATATATGTATATTTATATGTGTGTACACACATATCACAATACACGCCACACATATACACACATCATGCATGTACACACCACACATATAATTAATATATCATATGTACACACGCATATACATACTTAAACATACATATACATACATGTGCATGCATACATACACGCACAATGTGTATATATGTATGTACACACTTATCTGAACTGGGGGTAATCAACAGAGGGAAGGCAATGTCTTCCCTTCCCCATTAGCCTGACAGTGTCTCTCCCCATCATGAGTCATAGGCTCACAGACTCCTTCCTACAAGGCACCTTTGGGGTTACCAAGGCCAACCCCCTCATTTTATAGATGAGGAAATGTAGATACAGAGGAGTTCAATAATAATAGTTTGCCCAGTGTCACCAGTGGGTGACAAGTGACAGGGACAGGGAAGAACTCCAAAGCTTCCTCGGCATTTCTAGAGCATGGATGTGGGGGGAGAACCCCGACTCTCTCCCCCATTGGGCTCCCAGGTCATCCCAACCCCCCAGGGCAGCTTGCTGGGGTTATGCAAGTTGCTAGTGACTGCTTTGAAGCGTCTTAGAGATAGCACAGGGAAACAACCCCACGGAGCTCTCCTCCCCCTCCCAGCTATTTTTGCTCCAGAGAGAAATGTTGGAACATTTGTAATCCTTGACACATTTGTAAAGCATTTTGTAAGCCGTAAAGGACTACAGAAATGTCAGTTACCCACAGGGCAATGGGAAGACACGTGGGGGGTGTCAACAGCCGGCAGCGGGTCGACAGTGACTTATTTGTGAGGAAAAGTGACAAAATAGCACTGGGGAAACGTGAGTGGAAGAGGAGGAGGGTCTCTTGTAGGGAGAGGGAAGGTTGGGCCATGGGCAGCCGTGGCACCCACAGAACATTAAAAACCCCAAACACAAGAACAACAAAAGCCAGAGAAAGCTCTCCAGTGCATTGAATGAATCC